>NW_017805281.1:1038234-1080735 GCF_001891065.2 Hippocampus comes | reverse complement strand
CCCCCCAGCATCTTCATCGTCATCGTCAACATCCTGAAGCTCTCTCCCGCCACACACACACTCGCCATCGACAGGAAGTGGACGCATTAGCGGCGCGTAGCGGACGAGAGCCGCTGGCATTAGCGTCCATTACAAGAGCTTTTAGACCGTGTGGAGATGCAAGCGAGCAGATCTTCATGTTGGAGCACAAGGCAGCGTTCCGAGCAGCGCCACCACTACCACCGGCTTTCGTCACAACGAGGCCGCTCGGCTCAGAATTTGACAGAAAGCATGTTAACCCTTTCAGGGACGGCGGTTACGACAGTGGACAGCTGAACATGTTATTGGGTTACAGGGTGCATGAAAGGGTTCAACATGACAGGTTGGTGCGGTCTCACGATGATGTCACAGGTTGGTTAGGTTACAGATTGACAATGTCAAGGGCTGCTAACGTCACAGGTTGGTTTGTGACACCACTGCTGATGTCAAAGGTTGATCATGTCACAGGTGCGTTGGGGTTTGGTGAAGTCACGGGGTGGTCACAAGTTGGTGTTGATGTTTATTATGGACTGGGTTGCTGATATCATGGATTCATGTCATAGCTTGGTGACAGTTATAGGTTGGTTGGGGTCAAAGGTTGATCATGTCAAGTTGGTGAGTGATGTCACAGGCTCCTCTTGTTTTATGTTGAGGGGGAAGAAATTTCATCTGTGCTGTTTGTTATACATCACATTTGACAATAAAGTTGTATTCAATTCAATTCAATTTATTGTCGACCAGGGTAGTGATGTCATGGGTTGATGATGTCACAGGTCGACATCACAGGTCTATTTAGGATTGGGTTAAGATGTCACAGCAGGGTGGCGTCGCATGTTGAGGCTAACCGCCGAAAATTTCCCATGATGATATCACTTGTTGGTGATGTCACAGGTTGTTCATGTCACGGGTTGGTTGGGGTCACAGGTTAATAATGTCCCAAGTTGGTGATTGGTGGTTACATCTCAGGTTGATGAGGTCACAACTGGGGATGTCACAGGTTATTGATTGACAGGCTGATGATTAAATACAGTTCAGCTTCCTTTGAAAGGTGCTATAGAAAGTTGGTTGTCTGACTGTCACAGGTTTAGATATGTCCCAGCTTGTTGCAGATGTATAATCAGTTCTTTTTTTCTATTATAATACATATGTATACAGTAAACATTTTTTTCTTGGCTAGTGTAAGATCAAATGTAAGCCGAAATTCATGAGCGTTAGAGGAGCTCAGCGTGCCTCGTGACTGGCTCGCGCATCAGGCTAACGTATATTCCCTCTGCTGGCAGCTGCTTACTTTGCAAAAAAAAATATATATATATCACTTACTGACTAATAATGGCTCACACACACACGCAATCATTAAAGCCGGCAGTGTTCGAGCGTGTTCAAAGGCTTTCCAGCCTGAACAACGCACAAGCTGGCAGCGGCGTTGCGTAACCATGAAAGCGGACGTCCACGCTTTTGGAAGTGGGACACTCGCTGAGAGATGGGGCTGACGAAACTGCCGTGCTCAGGAAGAGTGCGGGAAGTGCATGTCTTTGCGCGCGTGTGTGTGTGTGTGTGTGTGTGTGTGTGTGTGTGTGTGTGTGTGTGTGTGTGTGTGTGTGTGAGATGCTCATTAGCCGGCAGATAAAAGCGCCACTGATATGAGAGGTGATTCCTCCCCGTGGAAGCGCACGCGCACCTCCCTCTCCTCTCAGCTTCTGTGTTTTGCTATTTGTGTGGCAGAGTGATCGCTCGCTGTGATGTGGAGGAGCTTTGCGGGGAGCTCTTCCGATCCCTCGCTCGCCGACAACCAACCCCCCCGCACCTTCCTCCACTCCCAACCCCCCCTCGGAGGCAGAGCGAGAGTGAGGTGGATTTATTTGCAGGTCTGTTGTTTATTTCAGCTTATCTGTGCTGGACGTTTGGCACACACGCAGACACGGGGAGTCAGTCGCTTAAGCATCTTTCACGCAGAGCTCACGCAAAATTAGCCAAATGCAAGATTTGCTGTTTATCTGCTGCGGTCTTTTACGCTGAACACAGCAAAGGAGGATACTGAAGCCATTGTGTGTGTGTGTGTGTGTGTGTGTGTGTGTGTGTGTGTGTGTTCACACAACGACACAGTATCAATGCTGTTCTGGTTGGGTGGCTGTTGGGGTTTCAAGACAGTGCAAGGGAAGGGTTTGGAGTTCAGATTTCAAGCCTGGTTAGGATTTCAAGCAACGATCAATTTTAAAAAAGCGTAGTGTTCCTAGGCTTTCAGTCGAAGGTGGAGCTTTTAAAAGTATCCAACACAGAATGTCAGGGTTTCAAAATAGGGTTTCAAATTAGGGTTACAAGTTTCAAAACATTAAAAATTGTGTTTGGGCCAGCTGAAAGTAAGGCTTTCAATCCACTGATAGGGTTTCAAACTGTGGTTTTAAATCAGGGTTTTAAATTTGGGTCAGGGTTTTAAAATGGGATTAATGTTTCCAAGTTGAAAGTTAGGGTTTAAAATGATGGTCTTCAAGTTTGGTTTCAGGACAGGGATGGGGGTTCCAAATATGCCTTTCAAGACAGGGTTTGGGTTTCAAATAGGGTCTCAAGTGAAAGTTTCAAATAAGGTTTCTAGCTAAGATTAGGTTTCAAAATTAGGGTTGGAATTCAAAATTAGGGTTTCAAGACATGGTTCGGGTTTCATATTAGGATTTTAAGATTGTCTGCGATGCTGTGTCCCCACATCCTCCTTTCCTGGCCTCTGCATAAAACAGGCAAAGAGGCATGAGGGCCACTGAGAATTTGAATACTAATAGTAATGATGATATTAATCATCATTACCATAATAAAACAGAGTGTATTTATTTGTGGCTTGATGAGGTTAGCGCCGCATGTCGTCGTGATCTAAAAACGAGTTGCCCAAAGCCGCCACCCGCCAGGCCCTGGCTCGGGTCCCGTCTTGCCAGCTGTTCCCGGTGAGTTCTGTTGACGTCCTTGCCGCAGATGGCCCACCAACCGGCTGCGGGGGTCGGGGGTTGTGGGGGTAGGTTCAGAGGAACGGGGGGGGACACCTGGGAAGCTGTCCAATGAGAACGCAGACGCAGCAGGGAGTTAGCCACGGATCTGGTCGCTAGGTTAGCTCGACATCATGGCTGCTAATGAACACAGGTCGGTGTGTGTGTGTTGTCAGCGGGGGATGAGAACAGGTGTGTGTGTGTGTGTGTGTGTGTGTGTGTGTGTGTGTGTGTGTGTGTGCGCGCGTGTGTGTGTGTGTGTGTGTGTGTGTGTGTGTGTGTGTGTGTGTGTGTGTGTGTGTGTGTATGTGCGGGTGTGTGTGTACACGGATGCGAGTGTGTCCCTGGTGAGTCTAACTTTGTTTTCGTGCTGACCTGTCGCCGTCCCGGGAGGAGATGTCACCGTAGAAACAAGAAGACGCCCACTGGTGGTGGTGTTGTGGTTGATAATGGAGTTAATCATCTGTGGAAAGTCACCTGCAATGTGCACACACGCTGTCGTGGAACGTTACAGACTCAATTCCAATGAAGTTGGGATGCTGCGTTAAATATAAATCAAAACCGAATGCAATGATTTGCAAATCATGTTCAACCTATATTGAAATGACGAAGACAAGATATTTGATTTTCAAATTGCTAATCTTTCATCTTTTCAACAAATAATCATGAATTTATAATTATATGGCTGCAACCCATTTCCAAAAAGATGGGACAGTCATGTTCACCACTATCCTACATCACTTTATTTTTTTTTTTTTTAACCTACATTCAATAAACATTTGGGAACTGAGGACTCTCATTTTTTGAAGCTTTGTCGGTAGAATTCTTTCCCATTCTTGCTTGATGTAAAGTTTCAATTGCTCCACAGTCCGGGTCTCCTTTGTTGGATTTTATGGATCATAATGCGGCACACATGTTCAATGGGAGACAGGTCTGGACTGCAGGCAGACCAGTCAACTGCCTGCACTCTTTTACTCCCAAAGCAATGCTGTTGTAACAGGTGCAGAGATTTAGCTTTTACTTGCTGAAATAAGTTCATGATTATTTGCGAGAAACAATAATGGTTGTCAGCGTGAATCTTCAAAATCTTTTTTTGCATGCTCTCCCCGTGCCTGCGTGGTTTTCTTCGGGTACTCCGGTTTCCTCCCGCATTCCAAAAACAATAAAGTTAGTTCGCAAAAAAAGATATTTTAATGTCTTCCAATGTCTCACAAAGGAAATGTAGTTAGACAGTAAAAAGTATTGAGTGTACCCAAGCAGCAGAAGCATTTTAGTTAAGAGCATCCAGGGACATGTAGCTCCCCGCTTGCAACTCAACTTCCCCTGTCAAAGTAAAAGCTGTAACCAGCTGCCTCTCCTTCACTTCAATTAAAATGTTGTCGGCAGCAATTAAAATGGGCGGCGGCTGATGGATTAGCGACAGTTTAAAGGTGCTCGCTGGCCACATCGCGCCAATTAAACGCCATGCTTGCTAATTAATGAGCAGCTCGCGGTGGACCTGTGCTCTTAAACCAATATTGGAAAAAAGGAAAAGAACTACTCAAGCGTTTCCTGTCGCTCAACGTGATGCTGGTGACGGTGACTGCTCACTCGGGATTAACCAATATTAGCGCTAATGGGGCTAAAATCCTCATAAACTCGGCGAAATAAAGATTTGACTTTCATTCTCTAGCTCACTAGCGCCTTCTGGAATGCCTGATTGACACAAAATCATAATCCGTGACAGAACGCACATAAATTTAAACATAACGTCTGTTGTCAAATGCACATTTTATTTTGAAGGTGCCATTTTATGGGATTTTGGCCATTTCTTAGTATCGTACCAGAACCAATCTCGATAGGGATCAAAGCGCTTTAAAAGTCATCACTCATAAACAATTATATTATTGTTGAGGCGCCAAACAAAAATTGAGTGAGTGCAATCACACTCCAACGCACCTGTTGCTTCACCAACACCTGCCACCTTTGGCGCCTTCTCAAACCAGCAGGCATTTATTGTTATTAATTTTTTTCTGTATGTGAAGTAGAGCAAATGATAGCTCGATGCGCTGCCTTCACATGGACACGCTGCAAAGACTTCGCCAGGTCCTTGCGAGCACCCGCCCACCCGCCAATTATCCGCCCCGCTGGCGTCCCTTCAGCTGAGGCAAGCGGCGATGAAAGCGGGGCCACGTTTGAGTGGACGCCTTGGCATTCATCCGCCGGACGACCCCTCTAACCCGTCGGCACCAGCCGGCCAATTAGGACAGGCGGCGTGAATGGAAGGACGGGGGTTGGGGGCAGAGGGGGTTTCATGTGGGTCGGTTGTCACGGCAACGCGCGCTTTTGATGCTCTGTATTTTATGTGGGCGAGCAGACAGCGCGTGGAGGAGGGCAACAGTCCAAAGCCAGGAGGTAATCGTACGCTAAGCAGGGTTCTTCTTGGCTTGAATTGAGGCCGAATTGCCTCAAACACTTTTTCAGTGAAGTCAGCACGTGGCATTTCATTTTATTGCCATTGATTTTAAATCAGTTGTAGTACAAATAACAAAAATAAAGTAAAAATCAGGTCATACTGTGGTAACTGTTTATGATGGTTTTACTCAATACAATGCTGTTTTTAAAACATAACACCGCAAAGCAATTTTTGAGGGCACTGGGACAGATTAATGGTGTTTCAATAAATTTCAATGGGGAAGGTTAATTTGACATACAAACTCTGGGAAATTTCGTTAAAAATGAAGTTTTAATAACTGTCCGTGGACCGTGACATGGTACGGCTTGAGAACAAATCTCCAAATATCATTGAAATGAACCCAATAAAAAATTTCAAATTCAATTCATGACTCAAAAATTATGAATAGACATATTAAAATGAATTATCAATTAAAGGTAATGATACACGACACTTTTGCCTTGAGATACAAGTGCCTTAACTTGCGAGTTTTGCAAGCAGTTGATTGGATGATTTATTTTTGTCTTGCGATACGAGCAAAAATTTGACTGTGCTTTTGACCACCACCACTCGAGGGCGGCAGCAAACTTCAAGACATCATCAAGTCACATTGGTTTCTTCGCAGTGGAAGGACAATATCAGTTGGTGGCACGAACATGCCATGGAGCTGGTTTGCCACCCGCCTTCAGACACCACTGAAGGAGAAGCACAAGGAAGGACAATACATTAGGTACAGTTGTGTGTTCACATACAGTGGAACCTCAACTGGATGGACGCGCAACAAAAGGACTCTGATTTCACAGACCGAAAATAGTGCCCGGTTCACGCAAAACGCCCCGTCATACAGTAGCTGTCAAAGTCTGTTAGGTCCAGCATTGGCAATATTAACCCACAGCGCGGGTAAGCAGTGCTGAATGAAACTGAAACTCTTTACCTTGGAAAACAACTTCACGTTCCATTTGATAATATTCCTGAAAATGTGAGAAAAAAAAAAGCCAGTCTAGAGCAATGGGATCCCCGTTTGGCCGCCAGCCTTTTGCTTCACAGGATTTCCAGCAGATTACGAGGGGAGGTTTTTGGGGAGGGGAGATGTCGGTGTGGAACAAAAAAGACGACGGCTAATCCGCAGTGACCCTCCGCTAATCCACTTATTTGCCACGTATTAGCGCAACGATCCCTCCCGAGTTAATCAGGTTTTCCGCCCAAAGGGTTTCCGACACAGCGGGGCGAAGTGTTCGTCCAAACAAACACGTCTGTTCTCATGTTAGACTGAGTCTGTTTACAATTAGTTTGCAATATTTCATACTTGAGAGTGAGTTGGTTGGTTAGGTCAGTGAGGATGAATGGGTTAGGTTTAGGTTAGTTGTGGGTTAGTGGTTGGGATCAGTGGGTTAGGTTTGTCACGAGATGTGAACAGACTGTGGCTTGGTTAGGGTTGTGTTTAGTGTTGGTGAATTAAAGTTATGCATTGATAATTATTTAGGATTCAGTTAAATGGGTTAGTGGGTTGCAATTTAGGATAGTTGATGTTAGTGGGTTACGAGTTAGGTTTCGGATTTAGCCTTAACCATCGTTAAGGTTCATCGGTTCACAGGTCTGAGGGCTGGTGAGGGTTAGTTGGGTTCAAGGTAAATCGGGTAGCTTCGTGATAAGACATCATAGAATCAGACTCGAATGTCTTGGATGAGGTTAGGGTTAGTGTAGTTTGATTAGGGTTTATTTAACTACTTCGTATTTGGGGTCAGGGTTTAATTGCGTGAGGTTTTGGATGAGGGTTGGATGATTGGTATATTAAGATTACAGATAGTC
This sequence comes from Hippocampus comes, assembly GCF_001891065.2. NCBI lineage: Eukaryota > Metazoa > Chordata > Actinopteri > Syngnathiformes > Syngnathidae > Hippocampus > Hippocampus comes. The sequence continues at coordinate 1,073,505 of NW_017805281.1, read as the reverse complement.
TGTTCGTTAGGAATTCGCTCGGGTTAGGTTTGTCGTTTGGAGTTTGTAAGAGTTAGTGGGTTAGGGTTCGGAGGTTCGTGGATTAATGTTGGGCTAACCCTCAAGCCATTGTGAATTTAGATTAAGGGGCGGGGTTTGTGGGTCGGAGGTTCAGGCCATGTTTTTGTAGGTTTCGGTATGGATAACGGTTAAAATGGTTGGTCTGAAGGATAGGCTGTTCATTCGGGTTAGGGTTAGATTTTGAACGGGGGGTTTCGGGTTAGGCCAGTATTTGAGAGCTCCTCACATCACTTTCACAAAACAGTTCAACCATCCAAACAGCTCAAATGATACATCAAGGATACTCGTCAAATTCTGAACCACATCCATGCATCTAAACACTATGCAAACATCATCCCAACATGAAGATGTGGCAAGTGAAAACGTTTCCATACCGGAGGTCGCGTGACTCTGCGAGGGAGCACGAGGGGCAAAAAAGAGGAATGAGGAAGTTCAGGCAGATGATCTCCGGGATTAGATGCAGACGGGCAGGTAATCTCGGTCCTGGAGCTCGTTACTCCACATGCGGCTAATTAGAATGAGATTTGTACTACAAGCCATTTACTGGGAGACAAGATCAAGACCACAGATGGGTGCATGAATGCTTCTTGTTATGATTGGAAGGACAAGGGTGTCCAACCCAACTCCTCATGGGGCCCTGAATAGTATGTTTCAGATGTCTCCCTCCTCTATCACACTTGATCGAAAGGATCAGCTCATCAGCAAGGTCTGAGAAGCCTGATAAGATCCGGATGATTTGAATCAGCTGCGGTGGAGAAGGAGACATCTAAAATATGATAAAGGGTCCTCGAGGACCAGGGTTGGACACCCCTGCTTTAGAATAAAACCAGCATTTTTCTCTGAGACTTTCGTGACTCGACCCAGGCATACCACCTAGCTTGTTATCTTACAATTAAGTACACGTCAGATACACGGCCTTTGTCATTTACTGTTTTTGCAAAATTGTAATGGCTTGGATTTTTTTCTTTATGATAAAAAGACTTCCTTCTCTCTTTCGTATTGATGATTGTTGGTCCTGTGCAAGACATGGACTTTACTTGCCACAAATTCATGCAGCTCCTTTGATGTTGCTGTTGTTTAAAACCGTTTACCGAAACCCTGAATAATTGCGATTTTAATCGAGCCTTGAAAAACCATTGCACCTTATCTCTCACTGGTAGTCTGTCAGATAATAACTGACACAACGGCGACGGCGACTCACTCTGCAACATGCCCGGAATGGCCAACTCCAAATCAAAGATACTATAAAGATCAAGCCATCAGACTCCATGACATTATGCCTCCTCCTCCTCCTCGTCACTTTCTTCCTCCGCCATTTCCTCCTCCTCCTCCCCCGTTTTTCAAGCCATATATGCAAACGATGTGAATGAGACCAAAAAGCAGCATGAATGGCGAGTGCTGTTGCATGTGCTTGTGAAGTGGATGCTGTTGGTTTTTGGGACGGCTTATGTGTAAAACTTTGTGTAAAACCCTGAAGGTTGATTTCCCGCCGTCCGCATTTTCTGTAATCTTTGCCTTTGAAGTCATCCTTGCTTCCCATTGATGGGCCGCTTCAAACATCAGAACCGCGTATGCCCGTCCCAACTACATCATAGCACTGAAACGCGAATGTGTGGAAGGCAAGACGCCCAGAAATGGTGTTTTAGCGTTCAAATGGCGTGAATAATATGTGGGAGACCATCACTTTGCCAGTCTATATCGAGTGCCGGACCAGCAAACAATCAGAAGCCAAAGAGATCCAGGTGCTCCCTGGCAGCAATACGCCGAGCGGGCTGCCCGTGATCCGCCCACCGTGATTGGATTATCCCGTCATCCGCGGCACACGATCTGCCCATCCAGCCTCTGCTCGCCGGGCTGCATCCCGGCCTGGCTGATCCCTAAGCAGATTTGACAGACAATAGCATTAAATGGCATTACGCCCGCACCACATGGCTTACATTAACGACGGACGGCAGGACGCCAGGGAGGGGGAGGGCACATGACAGGTACGAGCCGAGTAAAGCCTGTTTGACTAACTGCATTCTCCTGATGGATTCTAATGTACATTTAGGGGTGCCCACACTCCGTCCGGGGGGCTATTTGGGGCCCGCGGCGCATACCGTATTTTCCGCACAAAAAGGTGCTTCGGAGTATAATGGCCTATTTTAAAACTTTTCATATTTAGCGCGCATAGAATAGAAGCTACAATATTGGCTGTTATTCATCCGCTAGATGGTGCTACACTCAAGGGAATACAATACAATACAATACAGCTTTATTTCTACAGAGCTTTCACAACTGCTGCAGCTGAAACAAAGTGATTTACAGAACATTTAAAATACTAGGTCCAAGAAATCCGAATGTTGAGCCATATACAAGGCGCATTGTATTATCAGGCGGACTGTCGGCTTTTGAGAAAATCGAATGATTTTAGGTGAGCCTTATCGTGCCTAAAAACTGGTACTTAAGTGCAACATTGGCATGTAATTAGCTGAAATTACGCATTATAGCCATCCATTGAAAAAAAAAAACAAAAACCAAAAAAAACAGGCTTTGTCAAATATCGCTAACATATGTACACTGGTTATCTAAACAACATTCAGACTTTCACATCCCTATTCTCGTGTCCAGCGAAGTGCAAAGCGCAATCTAACTGTGTTTTCTTTCTTTTGGTATTTTGGTAGATGAGTACAGGTAGAAAGGGGTGTTTGCGCTGTTGTGGGAGAGAACATAGGACCCCCAATCTTGCCTCTGTGTGTGACCAGCCTGGCAATAGTTGTGCTGCAGTCAGGGAGGTGCAAATCAAAATATATTTTGTATGATAATACACCTAATAATAATCATTTGTGGAGTGAATTGATTTTTACAATGAGTCAGAGGAATTGATGATTTGAAATAGCCTGACATGAAATACGATGATGGGGTGAAATTTCGACCTATTAGAATATGAAAATTCAGCCCCCAAAGCCAGTTTGATTTCTCCATTTAAAATTTTGTGGCCATGTCGACCATGACAAGCCTCGCCCAAAAACCTCAAGAAGTCATCGCTGGAAAAAAATCTCAACAAGTAATAGCTGGAAATATACAGGAAGTCAGCCATTTTAGTTTGCTTACAGGACCTGAATGTGGTATCCTTTAGGCTGCATTAATCCCGAAAAGTTGTCACCCTAAACTTCGCATTTAAGTCTCCACAACGTGAACAGGACACACGCACACACGTGCACACACAAATGCAGCATGTCAGTGTTGTTTAACAGCAGGAACATCCGTCATGCAACATCACCGAGGGCCACAGATCGGAGCTCACATTGGGGGGAGAGAACAAGGATGGAGCCGGGGGGGCTACACGCACACACTCAAATGTAGGGTGACACACATCCATGGCGTCGCAGATGACGGGGTCACCTCCCCCGCAGCGCAGCAACATTTTTCTTTTCCGGCGGGACGACAAAGTCAGAACGTACCAACCTTCTTCCTCCTCGTCCTCGTGTTCCATTAACGGGGCGCGCTGTTGATGTGCAAGCCAAGGCCGAGAGTGTACAGAGAGCGTCGTCGTCTCCGTCGACGTCATTATGTTCATCCTCCTCACACCGGCGCAGAGGCAAGAGCCCAAATGTCCCGGCAGATGTTTGCCGACCGGCTCGCTCGCTTCGGGAATGTCTGACAGGTTCCCGAGCAGGTGGCAAGTGTCTGATTGAAACTCAGTCACCTTTATATTGAGGTAAAAGTAAATCAGATGATTTTTATTTTTTTATTTTTGATACTCAAAGGATAAGATTCTTTAACAATGTGGACAAATTACAGACTCACCTCCCTAAAGGCAACATTTTCTTCCCCAAAATAATATTTTCTTTGATTATTATGACTATATTATCCTTCCATCCGTCCATTTTCCGATCCGCTTTATCCTCACAAGGGTCGCGAGGGGTGCTGGAGCCTATCCCAGCAGTCTTCGGGCAGTAGGCGGGGGACACCCTGAACCGGTTGCCAGCCAATCGCAGGGCACACAGAGACGAACAACCATCCGCGCTCACACTCACACCTAAGGACAATTTAGAGTGTTCAAACAGTCTGCCATGCATGTTTTTGGAATGTGGGAGGAAAGCGGAGTACCCGGAGAAAACCCAGGCAGGCCCGGGGGGAACATGCAAACTCTACACAGGAAGGCCGGAGCCGGGATCGAACCCACGGCCGCTGCACTGTGAGGTCGTCGCGCTAACCACCGGACTACCATTGTTTTCCTCTAAAAATACATTATTGTCATAATAATGACCTTTTTTCGCAAAAATGATCATGACTTTTTTGGGAGGGGGGAAATTATTACTTTGCATGAACATACCGAAAGGTCGGAGGTAAAAAGTATTTTTTGTCTTGAAACAATACAACTAACAAATGTTATGCAAAACTTTTGACCAAAATTCACGTTTCTTTCAATATATATATTTTTTAAAAGTGACCATTCTAATAATGAACTTATTTCTTCCAAAAAAATACAGTAATGTTATTTTTTTTCTTGAAAAATGCACAAAAATGAAAAAATGTATTTCCCGGAACTGTCATCTTGCAGTGTTATGCTAATGCAACTTTTTTTCTGGAAAAAAGTTACTACTTCATAAAAAAAAAAAAAAAAAAAAAAACTTATTCAATCTTGTTTCTGCAATATTGCAGTGTTTTTTTGTCTCTCCCTCAATTTTTTTATTCTCATAAAATATGAGCTCTATTTTTAAAACTGTTTTCATACATTGTACGTTAAAAAATTAACTATATTGTCATCACATGAAAAAAAATTCTCATTTTTCATTTTAATCTTGCTTTCTGAAACTACATGACTGGAAAATACAACTTTATTCCTTTTGTATTTCTCTCAAGAGAAAAAAAAAAACAAGCGTAATTGTTCAATTACATCTTGACAAAAAATGTTTTTTTTTCCCAAGCAGGAAATCAGCCATTAAAAAACAAGACTGCCCTTTTCTCTTTCCATATTGTGAATCCGACACCAGGACTGAAAAAACGTTTTTGCAGGAAGAACACACTCCCATTCAAAGTGCGTAACCTTCGTGTGTGTATTTTCACAAGTTTGTCTGTGTGCAGTGAGGGGAAGTCATGAGTCACATCCCAGAAAATACAACCGTGTGTGTGTGTAAAAATATATAGCCATCAGTGTGCGGCAGCACGAAAGCGTGGAGATTCATGTCCACCTCTGTTTGTGTGTACCTGTTGTGTTGCGTCGTGTGTGTGTGTGTGTGTGTGTGTGTGTGTGTGTGTGTGTGTGTGTGTGTGTGTGTGTGTTGTTTTCTGGCGCAAATCTCACACTTGTGACAGGAAGTCAATTTCCGATTTGCAGTTTGTTGTGGTGGCGATTGGTCCGGTCGGAGTTGATTTGTCTTGCTGACGACCAATCAGATCTCTCCCACTGACGGATGTGTTTGTGTCATTATTTACATTCAAGTTTACTTCTTATTTGTGTAGCACAGCACTTTTACATCAGATTTAAATGTTATGGACACCTCTAATGTAGTATCATTTCATCCTATTTGATCATCCGTACATCCATTTTCTGATCTGCTTTATCCTCACGAGGGTTGTGGGTGTGCTGGAGCCTATCCCAGTGTTCTTCTGGCACCCTGAACTGGTTGCCAGCCAATCGCAGGGCACACACGGACGAACAACGATTCGCGCTCACACTCACACCTCCGGACAATTTCGAGTGTTCCATTAATCTGCCGCGCATGTTTTTGGAAGGTGGGAGGAAACCGGAGTACCCGCAGAAAACCCACGCAGGCACGGGGAGAACCACCCAACTCCACACAGGAAGGCTGTAGCCTTGTAATGTAGCATATTCAAATCACATTTATTGTATTTCCCGTGAGCGTAATCATATTTGCATCACATTACGGATGCACTAATGTAGCATATTTGCATCATATTTATTTTCTATCCACTTCCAGTGCATCATATTTAAGATTCAGGATTTTATTTGTCATATGCACCGTTGAAACACAGCGGTAGCTGTCAGTCATGAAATTATTACTTTAATGGCCGCCTTCCACGTATTCAAAGATTAAAAAGGGGTAGCGAATGTACAATTACAAGTAAAAACGACAAGTTAAACAATGAAATACAGGAGTGTGTATTCGAGTTTGCAGTGTAGAAAGTCCAGTTTGGACTATTGAAGAATTTCAGGTTTTGGAGATGCTGTGCAATGTGACCGTTTAAGTGAGCAGGATGGAAAACAATAATATCCCACAGTGTGGTTGACAGATTGTGATGTCAGTGTTTTTGAAGTGTGATGGCATGTGGGGAGATGTTTGCTTCGGTCTGGCTGTGAGGCACCTGTAGCGTCTGCCAGATTGAATGTACAGTCTCAGCCTTGAAAGTGATGCTGTTTACATTCCGCTTATTGTTCTTTCCACCTCCAAAATAGCATACTTACATCATATTCACTTTTTAAATGAATATCATATTCAGTCCATAGACACAATGTACCACATTCTGTACTGTAGCACGTGGTATTTTAATATCTATGCGCCTTCAATGTTTCACAAAAAGTCTCAGCTTTTGCTGATCAAATCACTTTTCAGGCCTGTGCACGGTTGTCAGTGCATTTACTTCAAGGGTCAGGAACAAAATGAACGCTTGTTAAAGCCAGCGAGATACGGGAGCCCGAGGCTTTTTTTTTTTTAATTTTATTTTTTAAAGGAAGTCAAGATGGAGACGGTGCAGACGTCGGAAAAAAAACAAAACCTTCTTTTAAGGCGGAAAGGTGGGGGGTGGGGTGGGGGCGGTCTGGCTGAGGAGCGACGACGGCGGTGGCGCTTCAGCCGGCACCTTCATTGTGCGGCACACAAAAGAGCAAATGAAAAGGCGGCCGGGTGTGTGAATGCGGCGTGAAAAGGCAGAAATTCAAAAGGCCCGGCGGATTATCTACACAAGTTACACAGACGTTCAGGGCCAAGGACTCAAGTGGCCCTTGCTCGTGCTAACATGCTAATCCAGGTATTAAAATGCCTTTTTTGATCCATCTTCTTTTCATACACATGTCAGGAAAACTTCACACCTGGAACGTGAATGTTTGTGTCGTTACACTAGCGTATGCAATCAAAGTTCTGCCTTGACTTAGCTGATGAATTTAGTTCATCAATCCAGCCGTTCACTGCCACCGTCGAATATATTCGTCGAGTCCACAATAGGTTCTTGCCCAGCTAGTCTGTGAAATTCAGCTATGTCAACAACCCAAATGACAGACGACAGTCGATGGAGATGTTGGATTTGAGATCAGCACATATTTTAAGTAGAGGATCAAGAATAGGTGGCAAATCTCAGTTCACCACGTCAATTTTGAGGGAGAGAAATGCCAACGCGTCAAAAGGGCGGAAGGAAATGCAGTTTGAGGATGAGGAGGAGGAGAAGAAAATTGAGCAGCAGGAGGGAGATAGGGAGAGGGAAGAGAAATCCAAAGAACAAAACGAGGATGAGGAGGAAGGATGGAAGAGAAGAAAATGGCATGCAGGAAGATGAGGAGGAGTAGAGGGAGCAAAAGGAGAAAAATGTAGAAGAGACGGAGAAGTCGAAGGTGGAAGAGGAAGAAGAGATGAATGAGGAGGAAGATGATGACGGGAAGAGAGGAAAATGAGGAGTAAGAAGTGCACAAAAAGGAGGAAGATGGCAAACGCAAAGAGGAAGAGGAGAAGGAGGAGGCGGAGAAAGGAGGAGCTGTAGGATGAAACGTAGCAAGACAACAATCATCTTCGACTGACAGCGAGACTCCATTTTGTGTTCTCAAATGAGTTAAATTGCAAACACACGCACACACGCACTCATCATCTCTCCTTTTTTATGTATATTGTTGAAGGCGTGATCCGCATATCGTTCTTCCTCTGTAGTGTTTTTCGCTCTCCTGCACTTGTCCTCTCAATGCCTCCTCATCTCATCTGGTCTCAACTGGTCTGGTCTTTTCTTTTCACATCTCTGCTTTTTTATTCCTTTTGCTCACTTTGCGCCTTTGACAGGGAAAAAAAATTTTTTTTACCTTGACCGTGCCGGTCAAGTAGGAGCTACGTCATTGGAATCCTTTCATGTGCAAGCCAACAGCACACTGCGTGTGTCGGCCAAGTGCTTTTCACGTTCACTCTGAATGCGACTATTCATGTCTGAGTCTGTGCATCCAAATCAGCCTCAAAAGAGAAAAAAACCATTGAAACAAAAGCAATGATCAAATAACAGAATAAATGGAACGTTTTGGTCATTAAAGCGAAATAATATCGATTGGCTACTAGCATGCACATCCGAGCCGTGTTAACGCTCAGTATTTCATAAACATTGGTAACTCGCAGATATTATAGTTGCCAAAGTTTGTATGTTAATGATGTCTTTACTTTGAGGCTAAAAATGAATGTTTGTCTTTCAGATTGGCGTAATTACCACTGATGTACATGTAGCGTGCGCTATCACCGCCTATGCTAATGACAACATGGCGCCGGGTAAAGACCACGACCCCATTAAAGATTAATTTCCATGCACATTAAACGTGAGTGGCGGCCATTAACGCGTTTTAGCGTCTTGAAGGCGGCTTGCGACCATCTTGTGAAAATGTCCAGCGGCTCGCAGGTCTACTTCGCCGACTTGTTTGTTTGCTTTGAGGCAATTTGCTTGCGTGAAGCACCGCTCATTAGCATAAAGCAAATATTTGCTGTATTTCCTCAGCGGAGTATAAGTGACTGCAGTCAGAAGAGACAGTTTGGAATGAGGAGCACGCCAAACAAGCATCATTTTTATTTCATACTTCAATCACACTTTATTAGCGCTGTTAAATATATGCATCCATGGATCTTTCCAGGGACTAAAATCTCCACTTTGGTCCATCATGGCAGATTTGCACATTGTTTCTGAGACATTTTTGTGGGTCTACTCATCATAGACTGTTTTATGTATTTATTTACAGTCATACCTCGGTTTTCGACCATAATCCATTCCAGAAGGCTGTTCGAAAACCGATTTGTTCGAAAACCGAAACCACGCTCTTTTAAAAAAAAAAAAAAAAAAAATCTTGATTGAACACGTCTGCTCACAATGGAACGCTGCACGAGGAAGCGTCACTTCCTCGTCTACCCGAGGGAGCGTCACTTCCTCGTGTAAGGAAGGCGAGAGGAGTTAAGTGGCGCATTCAAGTGAGCTCAGTTTGGTCGAGAACCGATTTTTGGTCGGAATCCGAGGCATAAAAAAACTCAATTTTTGGTCGAAAACCGATTTGGTTGAGAACAGAGACGTTCGAAAACCGAGGTTTGACTATTTATTTATTTATTTTTATTTAGTTGAGTCTAAAATGTCCGCTTTGGGCCAAAATGGTAGAATTTGTCTGTCTTTTTGGGTGTGTCTTCTGAGACTTTTTGTGTTGATTTTACTCATGATAGAAAGTGGCTTCGCGGGCTGAAATTTGTATTAACTGTAAATTCAGTTGGCTGCAACTGAGACAGTTGAGTCATAATTGTCCGCTTTGGGCCAAAGTGTTCGATTTCCAGTGTCTTTTTGGACATGGATTCATAGCTGTTTTTGTCAGTCTACTCGTTATAGAAATGTTTACAAAATTTTGGTTTGCTAAGTGAGACGAGCTTTGGGGGATGACTCGTTTGTTTTTAATTTAAATGCATGATAGTTGGGCACAACTGAGGCAATTGAGGAAAAAAATGGCTGTTTCAAAGCAAAATGGCAGACTTCCTCCGTCTTAGACTTTTTTGTGGGTCTACTCATTATAGACACGTTGACCAAATTTCATTTTGTTTTGTGAAACTGGCAATGGGGGCTTATATTTTTATTTCAATAAAGTTGTCTGCAACTAAGCCAGTTGAGCCTAAAATGGCCACTTTGAAGTGAAACGGCAGTCTTCCTGTGTCTTTTTAAGCATGTTTCTCGTGAATTTGGGAGGCATTTTGAAAATAAACTCATGATAGATCCATCCACCCATCCATGATCTGAACCGCTTATCCTCACGAGCCAATCGCAGGGCACACATACACAAACAACATTCACACTCACAATAATAAGAATAAGAAAACCTTTATTCGTCTCACAATGGAGAAATTCCCAATTTACAGCAGCAAAGTTACGAAAGGAAGAAAGTAGAAGAACAAAAAGTATAGGAGCTGCAGTAAAGGCAGACACTCTCGCGGCGCCATCTTGAAGTCATAATAACATAATAGCAAAATAATAAACATCACAATCACAGCGAGATAGAATTTAGTATTCAGTCAAGCTACCATGCCTGTTTTTGGAATGTGGGAGAAAACCAGAGTACCCAGAGAAAACCCACAGAGGCACGGGTGATCTACCATTCAAACTATACCCAGGGGGGAAAAAAAAGGAGCTCCTCGCACCGGTTGCACAGATCAATGTAAAATTTCTCAATCATAACAGAGCGCGAAAATGTCTAATGGACCCATGCCCGAAATTAAACACAGAGTCAGCCATTGTGTTTTGGTGTCATCATTTTGTGGTCAATTCGACCATTCACACAACTTAAAAAAAAATAAAAAATGCCCCGACACCAGTTTTACAGATCAATACGAAATTGGTTGGACAAGTCTTTCATTAGAGGACACACACAAAAAAAAAAAAAAAAAAAAGTCTCAAAAATCGATGTCATGAATTGAGAAGGATGTTGACTATTTTGGTTAGCGGTCATTTTGGACGAATTTCAAGGCTTTGATGAACTCCTATTTGGGATGATTTTCATGGTCGGGGTTTACCCTTTCCTTTCTCTCACCTTTAAATGTTACCACCTTTAAATGACACCTGGAAGCTGCTTTCATTGACCCACTTCCCACATCGGGAAGCGACATTTGTAGCAGGAGGGGGAAAATGGAGGAGAGGAAGATGAAAAGCAGAATAAGCTACAGTGTCATATAAATGAGGGAAGGGAAGCAACAGATGGCAACTTCAGGCGAAGAGGTAGTGATGTTAGAACATGGCTGCGTCGTGTCGTACATACACATTTTCTGTTTACTTTTGAATTTTATTTTGCCACATAAATTGGAACTTTTTTGCTCATGATAATTTAAATGTGAATGCCATGTGGAGTATAAGTAACAGTTTAATTTTTAAAAAATGATCACGCTCCTCAGAAATGTAGAAGTGTGTCAAAAAATGCTGAAAAAAAAATCCCCAAATTCCCCCAATGCCCACTTTTTGGATTAGCAACGGCACAAGGCTTGGTCAATGCTGGACATGCTCATCAACATGACTAAAAATCAAAACATCATAACGACTTTCAATACGAAATTACTAAATGGGACTTAAGTAAATGTGTGATCACCAATGAAGTGAAAATTCGCTCAACTAGCAAGTTAGGTAGTTTTAAATTTTCTGGAGAATCGGCGATGCTAACGTTGGCTAACCATGCTCGTGATGAAGTGCTTGGCAATTTTAGCAGTCACAAGCCTGGCGAACTTGCTAATATGGATGACAAGAATTCTACAAGTCAAGTAGCAACGAATCAAAACAACTTCACACAAAATGTAAATAGGAGTTCATTCGCAATTTTTAAAAAAGGAAAATTTGATGCTAACTTGCTCAACTTAATGACGCTAACGATGGCAAACGGATATAGCACAGTATCTATATCTGTTTGATTCTTTGATATTCAAACATGAAAGGTCCAAGTGATTTTTTTCAAAGGTGTTGTAATCTTGATCATGTGCTTGATGTCTTAAATGATGAGAAATGTACATTCATTTTTTGTTTCATCTCCTCCAAGCATTAGTTTTGCTTCAATACGCCGGTACATTTTTTTCAAGCCACTCCTATTTTTAATATCCCATCCCCTCAATTTTTTTGATTTTTTAAAATTTTTTTTTTGTTTTTTTTTTTTTTTTTTTTTGCATGGATTGTGCTCTTGTGCCTGGCGTGACCTGAGGTGAACTGAGGTGTAAGACGTTGCGTGTCTATCCTCTCGTAGGTGCAGCGTCGTCCAGCAGCCAGCCGGAGAGGGCGGCCGGACTAAAAAGACTTCCTTAAAAAGTCCCAAAGAACAGACACACTTTTTTGTCTTCTTCTTATTGCTCCTGGTCCATTTTAAACACTATTGCGCTTTCCCCCCCCCCAGTCTTTGCTGCATTTGTAATTTTTTTTTTTTTTTTAATGCTCCTGAATGACTTTTTGTGGTTTCTTGGAATGAGGAGAAAATATTCACAGCAAGACAGAAATAACCTTTTGGGGACGCCCGTGGACTGACTGGATTATCTTTTTTTTTAAATCTTTTTGTTTTTCATCAAATGATCAAGTGACAAGCAAACTTCTGCTTCAGGGTTCTTTTTTGGTGCTTGTTTCAGTGGTCAGGGTCAAAGTTCTGACAGCTCGCATTGGCCAGAATTCCTGACAGAAAAGTGAGAGAATTATATATATATATATATATTTTTTTTTGGTGTTAATTGGGCCTCAAATTTCATTGTTGGTAAACTGAAATACTTTTAAAAGACTATAAAATCACTGTCTTAAAACACCAGAGCTTTTTTTTCTTTGAGCACATTTTCTTTGAGGACACATGACGTAAAAAGTCCGGTCACAGTTTAAACAGGGTGTCCACAGATCCTCATCTTAAATCTAATCATAACACCACCCACACCAACCCTAAACCTACTAACAATAACCTTAACTCACCTAACCTCTAACCATACACGAATTACACAAAGTTTAACAAACCTTAAGACCCTAACCCACGACCTCTAACCCTCAACCGACAGTACAAGCTCTTAAGCAACCAACCCAAGACCCTACACACAAATCCTACCCCAAATGAATTCTGCGGGAAGCCACTGAGCCAAACCATAACCTTGCACTAAATTAACCCAAACCCCCTTACCGCATCCGAACCCCACTTCCCTAAACATAACACCAACCCCAATAGAACTCTCCAACTATAAATGTATTCACTTAACCCCAAATGACTCATACCCCTGAAAGACAAATCCAAATTGAAGCCTACCCATAATGCACTCAAGTGACAGCCGCTAAAATAACTCTCTAACCAACCCTGAAGCCCTATTCAGGGGTCACTGACCTTTTTGAGAGCTACTTATGGGGTATTGATTCATATGCAGGGCTGCAAATTTGCTGATAATAATTTGAAATAATAAATGTGTCAAAATTACAAATCCACTAACCCAAAGCCTATTCTGTCCACCAATAACCCTGCTCACAGAACCCCCGCGACTAACCAAACCGCCGACCACAACCGAACCCGAGCCCACGAACACAAACCCTACCTCAAACCAAAAAAACATTACCCACAATCTCAAATTCTGCTAATCCTAACCAGAAATCTGAAAAATGGCACCTAATCCTTACATCCGGCATTCAATTCCCGTGACACGATACATTTTGACATGTTTTCTTTGTGCTGTGTAATCAAAACATGTGTCAAGAAAAATTATACATTCAAAATTGGACTTACCAAGACAGTCTACTCCAAGTAGTCACATTTCACAAATGAGAGGTCTTCATTGTGGCTTCCTGCCCGCTGCGGATACCCTTTTCAAACAATTGACAATAATACCACAAGATGTTAGTGTGATGTGTTCAAATAATGGCAGCAACCACATGATCCTTTAGCTCGTTAGCATTATTAGCGTTTGCTTTCGCTGATGTCAGCCCCTCTGAAAAACAAAACAAAACAAAACAAAAAAAAAACCCTCTCCAAAAGCAGTTTTACTTTTATTTGCTTGCTAACGTCTCTTATCTCAGCCCGTTTCTCTGCTAATTGCTAGGCTAGGTCGCCAGGCTAGCTCGCTAGGCTACGCGGCTAGGGTAGAGCGCTAGGCGAGGCTCGCTGGCTAACGTGTATGACAAGGAATCAAATGGCATGGAGACGGTCAGAAAAACTAATGTTAGATATGAGCGAGCTTCAGATAAGTGCAAGTTGTCTCAATTAAAACAACAACAAACTTATAGTATTCTTTTTGCAGGCTGGAATGGAATAATGGAATTAATAAACTTGGTCAAGGCATAAATTAAACTTATAAGTCAAAGTATCACCGTACAGTATTTGGAATGCAGTGGTGGGTTAAAACGATAATCAGCACCAACTAGCAATTGTGCGGAAATTACTACGGTGTACAAATGTAACCACTTCTCCTCAGTTTATAAGACCTTTATTTATTATTATTTTTTTAATTTTTAATAAATAAATATGCTATGTCACATCGGAGTAATTAAACGTACTAGTTTACAAAGAGGTCGTGACTTGGCACGTTAGTTAACTGCTCATTTCCATGTTAACTCTTGTTAACAAACTGGAAAGTGTTACTATGTAACATCCAAAAACATCGGATTTATTCATTCTAAGACCCACCCGCCACGCAAGCTGTCAGTCGAGCCTCTTTCTTCTTGTCAAAGCCTAATAGTTGAATGGACTATTTATCACGTGTCTGTAACGGTGGTTTGTGCGCGTGTGTGCGTGTGTATTATGGGATGTAGTTACTTGGATGGAGTGTAGCAGGAGATTGTTCCTGTGAATGTATTTATTATCATAATGACAATTATGATTTTTATTCACGTTTTTATGACAATAAAGTCGTGCTGAGCTGATGTTGTGCGTTGATTCATACACAGTGAAATTTGCCGATCACAACTAGACCCACAAAAAAAATGCCCAATGCAATGCCCAAAATGTCACTGGAAGGCTGTCATTTTTGTTTGAAGCAGACCTTTTAGACTCATTTCGGCCATTCATAGATTTAAAAAAAAAAAAAAAAAAAGTAATGAATAAATAATTAAAAAATAAATAATAGTCAGCCCCTGATGCTAATTTGACAGATAATGTGACATTTGGCTGACATGTCTATCATGAGCAGACCCACAAAAAAGTCTCAAAACACCATGCCTGAAACAAAACTCCACATGTCCGTCTTTGCACAGCTGAGCCTTGGTGGAGGTCTGCACAACACCGAGTCGAAATCTATTTCGATATGTTCGCTGTTTCAAAACAATTTATCTTGGTCGCATTTTGTATACAACAAAAACCTGGCATTTAAACAGGAGTGTGTAGCCCTTGGTGATTCTTGGAGTCAATGGAATAATTATCCATTATCCATTATCCATTATCTGGACCACTTATTTGAATAAAAATTGGCTCAGCCACTTTTAGCATTTTTTTTTTGGTGTGTTTTTTGTTTAGTTTATTGATTTCATTCATTAAACAGCACCATTGGTATAATCCTGCTAACCGTGTCCTATTAAACCAGTGGCGTCTCAAGACTTTGGCCCAAGGCTGTGCATATACATAGGAAGCCATTTCGATTTTAATTGAGGTTTCGCTAATAATTAACATTCCCAAGCTCACATTTTAATCTCATTTGGTTTCAGGCCTTTTTTGGATCATGAACGTCGGATCGCGCTGCTTCCTATCACAATTTATGTAGCATTATCTTTGGTGGCAAATAGCCAGCTAAAAATGTATTTTGTGTGTACGTGTGTGCGTTGATACTTAGTGCTGCTGTTATATTTTAATTAAAGTTGAACAGCGGGCTTAATTACTGCCATGATAAACAACATCTTTCTCGTTCACACTCGATCGTCTTCAAAGCTCGGCCACTGGCACGCGCACAGACACATTCGCACGCCTAGCACACAAGGAGTGTGTGTGCGTGTGTGTGCGGTGATGTAACACATGTGAGTTTATGGCTCTTAATGAAAACTGAGGCCACAGTCCCAGAATCCCAACACTAATCACCATCCCACTCTCTGGACGCCACACACACCAACAGTGATACTGTGCCTGTGTGGCTGTATGCATGTGTGTATGTGTTCATGTGCAGTCATCCATCTTGCCACACTCCACACTGGAAGACTGTGTGTGTGTGTGTGTGTGTGTGTGTGTGTGTGTGTGTGTGTGTGTGTGTGTGTGTGTGTGTGTGTGTGTGTGTGTGTGTGTGCGCATATCACAAGTCAAGCGTGCAACACTGACTGGATTTTTCCTTTTAAGTCTCACAAAGAAAAAAAATAAAATAAAAATCAGCCCGCACAGCCAGTTTGACTTAACATGTCCATCATGAGTTGACCCACAAAAAATATCCAAGAAGCCATGCCCGAAATATATATATATTGCCCATTTTCAGGGGTGCATCAAAGGCAAACTCTTTTCTATAGATGTGGGACAATGGCAACCAAATTTGAACCATGTTCAGCCAAATTTTTGTCATTGTGTTTGGTCAAAGCCTTGCAGCAAATTTGGATGAATCGCTGACAAATTTTCAAATCATTTGAAAATTCATCCCCCACAGCCTGTTCCCCATAGCAACGTTAAACTTGGTAAGCAAGTGTTTAAAAAAAAAAAAGTCAGACCTGAAAATACACAAGCAGTCTGCCATTATGTTTTGAAAGTGATATTTATGGAAATTTTGGCCATTCATGCACATTTGTAAATTCAGTCCTCCAAACCATTTAAATTTAGTAACATACAATTTGGTAGGCATATCGACCAGAAGTAGACACTCCAAAAAAATGTCCTGAGTAACCATGTCTGAAAACACACACAGAGCTGCTTTGGGATTGCCATTTTTGGATAATTTGGTCGATTTACGCAAAGGCGAACTTTATAAATCTACCAAATTTGAAACCCGTGTACTAGATAATTGGACAAAGCTACATTTGACTTTTAAGTCATTCATGGCCAAGTTTGATTACAAGCCAAGCATTTAGTACAGTTACCAGTGTGTGATATTTGTGAACATTTTATGTGGTTTCAGGTTATTATTGTAGTTTAAGACTGTTTTTTTTTTTTTTAAACAAGAAAATACCTAGCAGCTACTTGCTCTCCTTTTTGTCTTTGCCGTTCAACATTGCGTAGCAACTAAAGAGCGTCCGTTTCCCTGGAGAGGCCAAAAACCCTTTGAAAAGGAGAGGAAACGTTAGATTTAACCGCAGCCAAATGAAGGGCGGCGTGAGTGCTAATAAAGCGCCGCAGTGCACGTGTTACGACGGCAGATAAAGCTAACCAAGTGTTTAGCGGCCACGCGTCACAAATTAACAACGTCGGGAGTGGAGCCGGCATGTTTTGGCGCCGTGAATCAGAGAATAATGAGAGTTTATTAAGCGCTTGCCCCGCTCAAAGTGGCAGCGCGAAATGGACGTTAAAAAGCTCAGCGCTAATTTAATTTTCTTCTTCTTCTTTACGAGCTGCACACTGTCTGCATCTGCAAGCGCTAAAGGGTCGTATTCACACATCGGATACCCGTTCGGGGAAGAAAGGTGACAGTAAATCATATCAAACATCCCACAGAGAATTTCATCAGCCCCTTTCACACTTGCCATCAAAGGCAACTTCTGTGAAATGAGCGGGAAACCGAAGCCAGAGGAGAGCTGTTAATTTTCTGGCATCTGGAGTAGTATTGAAGGTTTAATAGAGGCGTAACGGTGTCTGTGTGAAAAGGTAAAGCAATGACGGGGTGGTGTGAAGTTTATTACAGAACACTCGTTTGTCAATCTCCCTGTTATGTTGTAAGCATTTGTTCGAGTCTGACAACTTTTTATACATTACGCCAGACGCTGACGATGTCATACGCTTCAAGCTAGATTCTTCTGACTTACTTAGCTCTCGAAACCCCCTTTCACACCGCCCATCAAAATCAGCTTTTTCCCCATCCTGCTGCGCCGTGTGACAGATACGAACCAACACAGGATGGGAAAGAGAAAGATGTCTTAATTTCCTGGCTTCCACGCTAAGTGCTAAAAGTGTAACAGAGGCGGAACAGAAGTTGTTTTGCCGGGAGCTCGGACCAGGGTGTGAAGTTTTTAACACCCGGAAAACAAATTTCTGTTGCGTTAAAAGCAATTGTCACATCCTGACAACTATTCCATGTCACACAAGATGTTGGTGAATGAATTTAATAGCTAGCTAGGATGAAAATCATCTTACTTCAAATCGAGACAGAAGCTATGATTTCAGAACTTCCCCGAAGGCACCTGACTAGATTTGATGGATAGATGAATGTACTTCAGTTGACGCGTGAGAGGGGATTTCACACTGTCCCTGAAGGCAAAATACAAGCTAGCTTGACGGATGGACGGACATAATCCAGGTAGATAGATAGTTGGGGGTACTTGGAACAATCACTCAGGTGTGGTGCGGCAGGAAAACTGTGATTTCAAACTGTCCCTGAAGGCAACACCTGACATCAATGAGAAAGAAACATCCAATACACTCAAGACCAACAGATGTTGACCACGTCCGACAGACAAAAAAATTGAATTGCTACCATTTTGAAAAAAATCACCCACACCTGGTTGTCACATTTAATGAAGGTGAAATGTTTGATTTGACCAAAGTGGCTTCAAAAATGCCTTTTAAAAGTATTTTATGTCTACAGCTACCCTGTAAAAAGTTTCAGTGTGTGTGCGCGTGCGCGTGCGCGTGTGCGTGTGTGTGTGTGTGTGTGTGTGTGTGTTTGTGTGCGCACGCCTTTGTAACTGTCCTGACTGTCCTCCTTAATGAGGAAACACAGAGCCGACTAGTTTGTAGAAGGAACCTTCCAACCTCCATTACTGCAATAGTTACAGTGTGTGCTTCAAGTGCCCGCTCGCACACGCTCGCGCGTGTGTGTGTGTGTGTGTGTGTGTGTGTTTGTGTGCGCACGCCTTTGTAACTGTCCTGACTGTCCTCCTTAATGAGGAAACACAGAGCCGACTAGTTTGTAGAAGGAACCTTCCAACCTCCATTACTGCAATAGTTACAGTGTGTGCTTCAAGTGCCCGCTCGCACACGCTCGCGCGTGTGTGTGTGTGTGTGTGTGTGTGTGTTTGTGTGCGCACGCCTTTGTAACTGTCCTGACTGTCCTCCTTAATGAGGAAACACAGAGCCGACTAGTTTGTAGAAGGAACCTTCCAACCTCCATTACTGCAATAGTTACAGTGTGTGCTTCAAGTGCCCGCTCGCACACGCTCGCGCGTGTGTGTGTGTGTGTGTGTGTGTGTGTTTGTGTGCGCACGCCTTTGTAACTGTCCTGACTGTCCTCCTTAATGAGGAAACACAGAGCCGACTAGTTTGTAGAAGGAACCTTCCAACCTCCATTACTGCAATAGTTACAGTGTGTGCTTCAAGTGCCCGCTCGCACACGCTCGCGCGTGTGTGTGTGTGTGTGTGTGTGTGTGTGTGTTTGTGTGTGAGCGGTGTCCCAGTCTGTCCCTAGTAAACAGCGACTTCTCATTAAAGCTTTCTGCTCGGCTGCCGGCAACTCCTGCAGACCACCATGATAATCCACTTCCCCGGAACACGCACTCACACGCACTCCCGCACACGCGATAGACGCGCACACACACACACACACACACACACACACACACACACACACACGGTCACACGCTCACAGTGCCTCGGCGGTCACCTGTGGAGAAAATGAGAGAGGAGAGATATGAGAGTGTGACGGAGGAGGGGGAAGGAGACATGAGTAAATATGACGTTGGACTTGTTTCGTGTAGACGGAGGAGGAGAAAGGAAGGAATCTAGAGAAGAGATAAAAGGATCTGGCGGAGAAAAGAGGTAAGCTGTGATTGAAGACGGAAAAAAAAAAAGACGAGATCCGGGGGAGCAGAGTGGAGAGATGAAGGAGAATCGAGAGCGAGAAGACAGAAGAGATGCACGGAAGCAGAGGGGAAATCTAAAACAAAACGGAGATCTAGAGAAGAGAAGGATTTTAAATGTCAGGCAGGTCATCTCAAGGTGAAGCAGGATTGCAAATAGATCGAGGACGGAAGTGAAACAAATCTAGAGGAGATGGAGGATCTGGAGCGGGAGATCGATTTAGAGAAGAAAAGATTGGGAGAAGGAAGATGGAGAAAGACGGAGAAGAACCAGAGGTGAGAGGGAATATCGAGAGAGATGGGGGGGGGGTGTAAAGGGGAAAAGAGATCAAGAACATATCGTGGAGATCAAGAGGGGAAGAGAAAAGCGAGGCAAGTTCTCGAGGTGTTTCACAGTAGGAGCAGGGATAAGCTCCAGAATAGAAGAATAGACAAGAGAAGGGATGGAAATAAAAAAGCGGGCTGATGTTGGGGAGAGAGCAAGAGAGAGAGAGAGAGAGAGAGAGCTTCAGAAAACTAGCAGAAAGCTATCAAGAGTTGAAAAGAGGAATGTGAGAAGTTCTTGAGCGGATCTTGAAAAGAGCGGGGACGATCTCGAGGACAGAAGGAAGATCGGCAGAAGCCGAGAGCAGATTGAGCGGCGCAAAGTTATCTCGGCGCGTCGCCGGCCCGCCTCGTGTGACATGCTCGGAGATGACGAGGAAAGTCTGGCAAGTCAGAATTTTTGCTCGTCTTGCCACATTCGGGTGACATGTCCTCCGTGGTCCTTCGATTGGTTCTTCTGAATTGACCAATAGCAAGGGAGCGCCCTGCTAACTTATGTGGAGAGACTGGAACGTGGCGCGCACACAACAACAATGTGGTGCACATTATTTAAAAAGTGACTTGAACAAAGTGGGAAATATCGGAAAGCATACGTCGCATTTTAACATAGGCTCCATTTGCTCACTGCAAAGCTACTTGCCGTTTAGTAAAGGTGGTGTCATGAAACAAATTCATAACCTCAAGTTCTTATTGGACAACAGAGAGAACATAGCACCCTCTCCCCGCAATCCACAAATAGTTCCGTCATCTCGTGTGTTTTCTTCAGGGGTTAAAAAAAATGCACACGCTACCATTACGGATGTAATGAAACTGATACCGCATCAGAGGCAGGGGAAATTGCCTTTGCCCCCCATTCTGTGACGGTGCCTTTCGCACGGTTGCGTGACACGGCAGCGGAAAGTCAAGTGGTGTGAAAGTGTTTCGGCAGGATGAAATAGCGCCGTCTTCCCCCCACTTCATCCTCAGATATTAACGCCTCCTCCGCGTGGAAGGATTAGCCTCTCGTCTGAGCTCCAGCAGAGGGGCTCGCGCTTGCCCTGCTCGGCCCAGTCACGAGTGCTGCTCTGCGGGTCGACGTGAAGCGACGACCCCCTCTCCACAAACACACACCCAACCTCCATCCACCTGGAGCTCCGCTTTTTTTTTTTTTTTTTTGGTCCAGAGCATAGCGCTGAATAGACAATGAGTGGACGGCAGCAGTGGCGGTGCGCATCTCCCCGGGCAACTCTTAAAACGCCTCCCCTCAATTAACCTCACACACACTCAAACACACACACTGAAGAGATAACATGCGCATTGATATGCACCATACAAAGTCATTCTGCATGGACATGCATCAGGGTCACGGGGAGGCTGATGCTCATAATTCATATCACACGCAAACACGCACACACACAGCTTGGTGCGGGATGCTGTATTTACAATTCGGGTCACACAAGCACAGATAAAAACTCACTGAGGCCAACATGGGTCACTGGTGTCACTGACTATAGTGTATGCATACACACACACACACACACACACACACACACACACACACACACACACACACACACACACACACACACGAGGTGCAAGGGCAAATAATTGTTTACATTATTTGTAATGCTGAGCACGGCTGCAGTTTAACACTGAGAGTGCACGCGCAGACACACACACACACACACACACACACACACACACACACACACACACACACACACACACACAGTATCACAGTCCTATTGGAACAGACGCTTGAGTGAGCACACACGCTCACATTCATTCACATCAAAACAGTTTCAATGCAAGTCAGGCACACACAAACCCAAACACACTACACACACACACACACACACACACACACACACGCACGCACGCACGCACGCACGCACGCACGCACGCGCGAGCACAGCATCACAGTCGCAGTACACTGCATACGTGTACACATACGCACACCCACACAAAAATTGTAAGACAAAAGACATCCGCAATTGAAACACAACTGCACAAACAGACTGAAACACTCTCACACCGGGCATCACGTGTGCAGTCTCATACACACTTGTGCGCACACACGCCCACACATATAGAAACAGTTAAAACGCAATGCTCACACATTCAAAGTGTTGAAACCAAAAGGCACACACACTTGTTTCGGCAAGAAGCGAAATTAGATCTCTCCGACCTTCTGATTTGCCATCTGACTCTCCAGTCACTAAACTCTCTCATAGCCGCCGGTGTCGGATTGGCCGAGCCGCTGCCGCTGGGGGGCGGGGCCAAAGCCTCCCAGCCCTGTCGACTGCAAATGGACGCGTCGGACGTCGCATCACATCACTCACATTTGCTGGCTTAAGGGATGTGATGATGTGAGTGTGTGTGTGTGCGTGTGTGTGTGTGTGTGTGTGTGTGTGTGTGTGTGTGTGTGTGTGTGTGTCCAGAGGGTCCATGTTGTTCTGCTCCAGTTGTGTCGCTCTCTCAGACACCAGCCCTGTCCCTCCACGGTCCACTTCCTGTCCATTTCCTGGTGCCCTTTGACCCTTGCTGGCTGACTTGAGACTTCCCGGGGGTCCGCGTGTGTGCGTGTGCGTGTTTAATGAAGCGCAAAGAGTCACTCGGATGTTTTTGCCTCTCTTCTGAATCCGAACACTGTCAAGTCTTTCTCGCGCGCTTCACACTAATGGCTGCAATTTTAATTTAGCTCACAGGGGGCAGTCTTGCACGCAGCACACTAATAGAAAAATAGTAAAATAATAAATAAATACAACATATGATCGCAATTGCGATACACGAAGAACACACACATGAATGATGGGGAAAACACACGGTCAATACACACATTATTTTAAATATACGCAACATATACACACTGGGAAACAATTGAAATACACACATAACACATATATACACACACACATACATGACTGAAGGAAAAATAGGACACAGTAAACCCAAAATCAATACACACACTTGGCGTGCTCAAAACGCAACACACGCACACACACACACACACACACACACACACACACACACACACACACACACACACACACACACACAAACACACAGAACTATTTCACCCAAAAAAAATAAAAGAAATGAACAATTTCAACATATGCACAGACACACAATAAAAGGACACACTAAAACATACACACTTTTGAAAGATTTGATTCTCAAGTTTTTTTCTCGCTTTTTTTTCCCCCTGAGTCTTTGATCTGCGTTAAAAGTGGACCGCGCGGGTGGTTGAAGTGTGACTTCAGAGGTCGTATCGTTGTCAGGGCTGTGTGCAAATGGACTATTTTCTTACTGACCCCCGAGTGGTTGGTGTGCGTGTAAGGTAGACTCGAAATGGGCCGTTGAAATCCGCAATCTCAACTGCTGAATTCGTAGAAATTAGCAGAGGCAGAACTGTCAATGGGTGAAAAGGGGCTGCTTTCTCACTGACCCTTGAAGGCGTACTCCTGTGAGTAGTCGCTCTGCGTGAAAGGTACACTCTAAAAGGGCGGTTGAAATCCACGACCTCATTTACTGACTTCTGAGAAAGTAGCAGAGGGAGAATGTGTGTGAATAGGGGCTGCTTTCTCAATGACCCTCAAAACCAAACTTTTGTCCCCCTGAGCTGCATGAAAGGTAGATCGAGAATCGGTTGTTTAAATCCACCCACACATTTTTCAATTTTGCAATACGGTCAGAGGCAGGACTGTGTGTCTGTGAAAAGGGGCGACTTTCTCGCTGCCCCTCGATGCTGAACCTTTCCAGAGTTATTGATCTGCGTGAAAGGTAGTTTCCAAAACCTCCCAACTTCTGAGAAAGTATCAGATGCAGGACTGTTTTTGTGTGAAAAGGATCTTTTCTCACCACCCCTCCTTTCGCAGGGGTAATTGACCTGCGTGAAGGGTCAATTCAAAACCCCCCCAACTTCAGAGAAATGATCAGATGCGCAACATGTGAAAAGGGGCTACTTTATGACCACCCCCTTGTTGAAAGTAGCGTGAAAGGTAGACACAGAATGGGGAGGTTGAAGTTGACCTGCAGAATTCTCACCTACCAGGATGGTTTCGGAGGTGGTATGGCAGCTACGACGAAGTATCAGGAAGAAACTTCACGACATGCTTCCATTTTTTTTTTGTACCCCATTTCCACACCTGCATTTGTAAAGCCACTGCATGAAAAGGGACAAGTGGAATTTATCCACCTTTTCCTTTCACACCGAACACACAAAGGGGTAGTTGTAAAGGGGGGTCAACCAAGCTTCTCGTTTGGTCGGAAAAGTTGAAACAGGGCAGAACGCATTCAGAAAAAGCGGGGTAAAAAGTCGAGGACGGGTCGCGCCGCTCATCGTTGTGGATTTCGACACGTCACCGCGGTTCCTCGCGTGCGTGAAAGGGGGCCACTCAATATTTAACGGGAGCTGCGGGAAATGTGTGCGGCGCGGGCGGGAGCGTGTTTGATTCATTATTCAGCCGCCTCGCGCCTTTTCTCCCGCTCGCTCTCGTGCTGCGTGAGCGAGATAACGGCTCGGCTTCACGCTGTAAATTCTTTTGCATCACAGATT
Organism: Hippocampus comes; assembly: GCF_001891065.2. Classification (NCBI taxonomy): domain Eukaryota; kingdom Metazoa; phylum Chordata; class Actinopteri; order Syngnathiformes; family Syngnathidae; genus Hippocampus; species Hippocampus comes. The sequence continues at coordinate 1,049,039 of NW_017805281.1, read as the reverse complement.
AGGCAGCAAAAAAATGTTATATATCCCGCTGAATTCTGCAGGGGGAAAAAAAAAATGGGAACACAGGCAGGGGCCCCTTTTTGTTGTTGTTATTGTTTTTATCTTCAACATTTAACGCTGGAAGATTTACCCGGCAGGATGAAGAAGCCGACGGGATGACCGTAACCTTCCTCTTCCTCCTCCCCCGCCGCCGCCGTGTGCATAAACAGCAAAGAATTTTCCCGCCGGCTTCCTGGACGGCCATCAAAACCGCCACAGGGAAGTGAAAAAAAAAATCCCTCAAACCCGATGCGAACAAATCCTTTTATTTTCCTTTTTTCCTTGTTCGCCTCGTTACGTATGCAAATGAGGCTGTCTCCGCCTCCTAGCCGAGTGCCTCGTCGCGCACTGGGCCGGGATCTCTTACAAAGGGGAGACTATGAGAGCGGGGGCGCGAAGATGCAAGGGAGATCAGGCTGGGAGTGGTGCCAGATGATGTTGATGATGTTGATGATGATGATGATGATGATGATTCACACCAGCATGAAGATTTTGAGCGTCATGAAAGGTACATGGTGCTCGCTCATTCCCAAAAGGCCAAAAGCCACAAATTCCATTTCACACCTTGGGTGCTGTACTCGCTCTCTCACAAAAGCGCACACACTCGCGTTCCCTCTTGCTCACACACACACACACACGCGCACGCACGCACGCACGCACGCACGCACGCACGCACACACACACACTAACTCAAAAACATTGTCTCACATGCCACACAAACACTCTCACACATACATGGGAAGTCTCTCAAATCTCCAAGATACACCATTTCTCCCACAACACACACATGCCTTCCTTCATTTGCAAAACCTCTCTCAAAACTGTAACACACACACACATACACACACACACACGCACAGAGCCCCTTACACTAACACTAAAGCTCTCTCTCACACACCACACTCACATGCTCACACTCACAAACAGGCGCACGCGCTCTCAACACACACTCTTTCTCACACACATACACTGCATTCATGCGCTCACTTGTCACTCCCACTAACAAACGCGCACTCAGATTCTCTTACTCTCGCACGACACCCTCTCTTTCACAAACTCAGACACACACTGATCACATACACATTCACTCTCATTCACGTACACTCTCATTACGCATCATACATGGACTCACACTAAATCAAAAATATGCACTCTCACACAACACACTCACATGCTCACATTCACAGGCACACGCACTCTCACGAAACTCACACACTCACATGTCACCACCTCTCCCAAAAACACACACTTTCATTCTCACACACACACACGCTCACTCACGTACCCTCACCCTGTTTTTCTCTCAGATTGACAGACGTGCACAATTTTGCTTGCAACACACATTTGTCTCCACACACAATCATATATCCAGATCTCTCTCTCACAAACACACACTGTATGCATTTTCTCACTCGCTCTCACACACACTTCCACGCAGAGGCAGCATGAGTGACGTTTCTCGGTTCCAAACTTTTGGTTCCACTCGAGCTTGTGAATGTAGTGCGGGCCACGTGACGGCGATGTGGCGCCACATCGCGTTGTGGACAACGCGAGCCCCGGGGCGCCGTCACATTTAGCACGTCTCCGCCTTATTCGTTCATTTCACGCCGAGAACACGAGAGAACACCGCCCCGACCAGATAACAACTTCCTCTTTTATCTGCTCTTAGATAACCACACAAAGCCGCAATTCACCAACCAACTTTGCACTGCATGCGTGCGTGCGTGTGTGTGTGTGTGTGTGTGTGTGTGTGTGTGTGTGTGTGTAGTGCGTGCTTCTTTGAATCGCATGTCCCCATGTGAACAGAGTGGGATTTTTTTGGGTGATCAAGATTTTAGTTTGAACGGCACTGTCACACGTAAGATCTGAATGTGTTTGCATTACACAATAACACACAGACACACACACACACACACACAGACACACACACACACACACACACACACACACACACACACACACACACACTGTTTTTGATGAAGACTTAGATGGATTTGCACAGAAGTTCTGGAAAGTTCTCTCTATTGTCGGTGGTTCTCCAGGAAGTTTAAAGCTTCCTCCAAGTCAACTTCCTCACGGGATTTTTATTTTTTTTTGACAGAACTTTACTGGAACGCTTCCAAGAAAATCACTTCTTCATGTTCTTGATGTATGCACGTTGTTGTGTGTGTTTGTGTGTGTATGTGTGTGTGTGTGTGTGTGTGTGTGTGTGTGTGTGTGTGTGTGTGTGTGTGTGTGTGTGTGTGTGTTAATGAGTGCGTCGTGTGATGTCGATGTCTGCGGTGGTGCAGGAAGTTGTGAGAAAGGAACTCACTCATAATTTAACGCTTTCCCCATTTCGCCCAAGAAGATGATCTTTTTTTGCGGGGGGGGGGGGGGGGTCTTGTGCTTGCGTTTTTGTAGCTACATGGTGGATCGTTGCACCTCCCATTTCCTTGTTGGGAATTGCACTTCTTGCTTGCTGGTCCATCAATTCCTTTCGATGTGGAAGTTTCTACATAGTGGAGATCATTTCCCTTCCTCAATTTTTGGAAACTTTCCATCCTTCCAGATTATTGAATACTCTCCCACGCTGTAGATTATATCACGTTTTATTTCTTTTTCGGGAAATTACGCTTCCTGCTTTCATGTGGATCGTTCCACTTCCTGTCCATGTCGAACTTCTTGGAGAGTATATCACTTCGTGTCACTTGGGAAGTTTTAATTTCCATTTCCGTCATGTCACATCCACGTCCATCAGGAAGTTTTCCCGTCCTTGCGGATGACCTCACTTCCTGTCACTGAGGACGTTTTCACTTCTTTGTAGATGACTTCACCCCCTGCCTGTCAAGAAGTTTTCACTCTCGCACTGTGGGTCTTCTTTTCTTTCAGCAAAATTCCAAGATGGCGGCGTCCCAATAATGAGTCCCCTGGTCCCCTTGGCCCCTCCCGTCCCCGTCTGCTCCCCGATGCATCCTGGGAGATTTTCCCGCCGCGGGCGCCGGCTCTGCAAATTTATTCACTTTTGTTGGATAATTGAATTTTCCTGTCATAGTAGGACCGGACCGCAGGGATGACAACCACTCCCCCACCCCTCCCCCAGCCACCCCCCTCCTCCCTCCTCTTCTTCTTCTTTTCAGGCAGGAGCGGGCGCCGCGCATTCTGACGGGGACAGGGGTGCAGGGGGAGGGGGGGGGTCACTTATTTCCAGCGAGAGTGGCACTTCCTGTTTTGATGTGCATGTTAACGCCAACGGCGCTTTTACTCTACAACGCGATGACAGCTCCGATGCGCTCGTATGACATGACGGGAAAACAACAACGTGCGCATACGTCCGTCATGCGGCATAAATCGGCCAAAAAGTGCTTGGATGAGTGGAAACTGATTAAAAAGAAATGCCAAACGAAAACTTCTTAACTGTTGTTGCAGATATAACAGCAAAAAATGTGCGCACGTGTCAATCATGTGCCAGTAATCAGCCCTTGTCCTCTGAAATGTTTCGATGACAGAAAACTGGCTCCAAAGTGAAAAAAAATAAATAAATAAATCATCAAATCAGTCATCACACGTTGGGCATTCCTCTTCCTTGTCGTCTGACATGTTTTCCTGGGAGAAAACGGATTGATTTGTGGACAAAAAATAAAACGGACTCTTTTTTGACACAATGGTATATATTGTGCACAGGCGTCCCTTACTGGCCATCAATCGCCATTGCGTGATGATGCCATTTAGTCTCATGCTTAGAAAACTTTTTCTGAAAGCCAAAAACCAAAACTGCCATCAAATGACACAAGGGAAACATCATGGGCACACGTGGCCATTACCTGACATCAGTGGCCCCTTTGAGAGACCACAATGTTTGTTTCTTCAACGAGAGAAAATTCATTGAAAAATGAAAACCACTCCACGCTCATGGAATACAACAGAAAACCGTGCACTGGTGTTCATTACGCGCCATCAATTGCCGCTGTGTAATCATGTCTGAGAGATCACCATGGCACCATTGTGTCATCGTTTCAACGGGGGCAAAATGGATTTAAAACTCGTCGGAACAAATCGAAAAAAAAATGCATGTCTCCACTACTACTACTACTACGTCATCAATCGCCTTCCGAAGGATGAGCACACCGTTTGAAGTGTTTCAATGACAGAAAATTCATCTGAAATCCAAAACTGAAACACCTCCACTCTCGTGTGATACAACAGAAAAACGTGTGTGCATCTTTCCATTACGCACCATCAATCGCCGTTGCATCAGAGATGATCATGCATTTTGTCTTTGGAACTGTGGTGACTGGTCTATTGTTTATCGACTTTATGAGTGTTCTTCCATTGACCAGCCACTAGTCTGCTGCGAATTTATTAATCTCCCCACCGCCCCCCCTCTCAAAAATGCATTTCAAATTTATTGGAGACACTCAAATGTTGATATGTGTGTGTATTAGTGATTGGTAGCCTACGTATATATGACTTGCGATTGGCCGACGATCAGTTCAGGATCTACATTCAAAGCAGCGGGCGATACACTCGGGCTCAAACTCAGGAGGACGAGCAACAAAAAAAATGGAAGGATGAACACATCCATACCTGTACGTGTCTATGTGTGAGTATCCTGAAGACACACTTTAATTTTTTTTTTTTTTCGTGAATTTAAAGCAAAGCTAACCCTTGCAGCTTTAAAGACCTCTCACACGCACGCGCGCACACACGCACACACTCCTCGCAGTGGTCAAATATTTATGCGCTGGAGAAGCTGCAACAGCGTTATTGCACTTGATTTCGCTCCAGGCGCCTTCTGTCCGATTCTTTCACAAACACTAAAATACAAAACGCTACAAAACCCGAGCAGCTAATGCGCACACACACACACACACACACACACACACACACACACACACACACACACACATGCACGGAATGCATCTCCTCACAAGGGACAATCTAAATTTCACGCTGCCCGTCACAGCCCGATTTACCCAATGTGGCTGCTCTGTACGAAAGGCAGGAGGCACAAAGGCAAGAGACCATGACAATTCCCTGGCTTTTCAGGTCATATCAGAGGCATAACAGAGACAGGTCCGTGTGTGTGTGTGAAAGGGGATTAGCCAAAAGGGTGAATGGGGGTGTGAAGTTTAACAACCACGCATCATTTTTCACACTTTTTTTTTTGTCCTCTGACAACCTTTCACACTGCCTCCAAAAGCATTATTCCTCTTCCCTTTTGTGTAGCTGGAGTGCGCAAAAGGTATCGACATAAAGTGAGAGACAAAAGAAGTTTCAAAGGCCCTCTCACATGCGACATTTTAAAACACTCACCATTTTTCCCCAATCACAGCACCAACACTTAAATTTTCCACCCTCAAATTTAGGACATGAGAAGTGAAGCTAACGAAAAAGCCCCTTTCACACTGCCAACAAAAGTTTCTTTTTTTCTGTTTTGAACCATCAGTTTGATGTTCGGTGTGAATGGTAGCAACATAAAGGCAAGTTCTCATTTTTTTGAGGTAGTATCAGAGGTCGATGAGTGCCTGTGTGAAAGAGCATCAACGCAAAGCAGGAATGGGGGGTGTGAAGTTTAAACAGCCACCCATAATTTAACATTTAATTGAATTATTATTATTATTTTTTTTTTTTACAATAAATTGTACCAACACCGAATGGTTTGGATTGATGTTAATTTTCCACCTTCAGACATAGTATGCGTGTAGTGAAGCTCACTTGACAGAAAAGCTCCTTTCAGACAGCCCTTAGTTTTTTTTTTTCCTACATGTGCTGTATTTTGTGAAAGGTACTGGCATAGAGGGGAGGGACCAAGGCACCTTTCTGGCTTTTGAGGTCCTCTCACAGGTATCACAGAGGCTGGTGTAGTGCCTGTGTCAAAGGCAATTTGCACAAAGTCGGACCGGGAATGTGTCATTTTGCAACATCTGTGTGAAAGGGGAATAGCAAAAAGACACTAAAAGCATAATGAAAGCCCATTTCACACTGTCCATTAAATTCAACTTATCCTTGTTTTTTTTTTTAATTACCCTTTTGCTGTTCTGTGTGAAAGGCACAAGGAAGAACTCCTGAATCAACAACCATTTTTGCTGGATCGTTGTGTAAAAGGGGCTGAAAATAGCTCGTAACAAAACACAGAAAACAAACATAGATTTTTTTTTTCCCCTTCAGAAGTCTTAGAAATTAAGTTCAGAAATGGGGATGATCGTGTTTTTGGAAGGGGTGTCCAATATTCCACTTTTTTCATTCTCATATTCATATTCTTTCTTTTGCCAAAAAATTCCCGTCTTCTCCATTTACTGCCAAACGTGACGCATAAAAGAACCACCGAGCCCATTCCCCCCACCTCCTTCTGTCTCATTTCCCTCCAACTTTTTCTCCCCTTCGTCCTCGTCGTCCCTGCGTCCTTTAAGTAATTGCCGGCTAATTAAATCCCTACAAAAGTTGTTGAAGTGAGAATAAAGAGTGACAAGGCGCAGTTCTAATGTGACCCCGCGACACAATGCCTGCACAACGATGTCGCTGTGGAGGGGGCGGGGCATCTGTGAAAGATGATCACAACAACCAGGAAGTGAAGACGGGATGAAACGACGGAAACCAGAGCGTCGCCGTCACTTGGTGGTGGAGTGCTGCTCAGTCAGCGCTTATTTAGTCATCAATAAGCATTCTTCGTAAATGTCTCACCGTGCGTTGGCCAATTAAAAGTAGAGAACTCCATCAACATTAATGTCGTGCCAAATTTAGGGTGCATAAAAAGCATTAATCCTGAGTGAAAAGAGGATGTGATTACTTTTCAAAAGTAACACTTTAATTATCTTGAAAAAAAAATATGTTCGAAACCCATCCATCCATCCATTTTCCGATCCGCTTTATCCTTACAAGGGTGCTGGAGCCGATCCCAGCTGTCTTCGGGCAGTAGGTGGGGGACACCCTGAACAGCCAATCGCAGGGCACACAGAAAGGAACAACCATGCGCGCTTACACTCACACCTCGGGACGATTTAGAGTGTTCCATTAGCCTGCCATGCATGTTTTTGGTATGTGGGAGGGAACCAGTGCACCCGGAGAAAACCCACGCAAGCACAGGGAGAACATGCAAACTCCACGCAGGAAGGCCGGCGCCAGAATCGAACCCTGTACCTCGGCACTGTGAGGCTGACGCGCAAACCACTGGACACCGGGCCGCTATATCCGAAATCTACTGTGTAATTATTTTTTCACGTTGTGGTCCAATGAAGCAGCAGACAAGAAAAGAGTGTCTTTACTTGACTTGCAAGTACTGAAATAGAAATTTAAAACAACGTTTTCTTCATTCGTTGAAGTCAATTGAAGTTAATTTTTCTGGTGGCTTTCAACACGAGGATGCAAATGGGGACTACCAAAATGATGTCTCTCTCTTTCTCTCTGCACCACAAGAAGTCAGCTGCGTCCAAGGTGACAAAATGTTTTTATTTTAAACAACTCCCGCCCCCCCCCCACTTTTATTGAAGTTTGCTGTGCATGCAAAGCGCAAGAATAGATCGCGAGAAGTTTTCAGCACCGAGGACAGCTCCCGTTCACCATTTAGCTGCGCTTGCTCTTTCAGTGGCGGCGTAGTTGACACTCACTTCTCCCAGCTTGTTTTGTTTTGAGTGCTGCGTGAAAGGCACGGGCTGAAAAATCCCAGATCTCAAACTATTATTATTATTTTCTCAGAACCTCTGTGTGAAAGGGAAACGGTGTCATGTCGTAATCACCAAAATTTAAACTCTGACGCTTACCTCTCCTATCCCTTTGTTGTTAATTATTGGACTGCTGTGTGAAAGGTGTGGCAATATCTCCCTTGACTGAGTTCTGTGCGAAAGGTAAATTGTGGGTATACTTTTACAGCTCGGATATGGCATTTTTGAAAATCTCTGTGAGAAGGGAAACACTGTTGCTGGGACAGAAGAGTGACCCACCTGTCACTCTGTTAAATCTGGAATATGTGTGAAAGGCACAGGATGACAGATTTGGGATCTACTTTCACAAATCTGGTGCACCATTTTAACAGAATCTCTGTGTGAAAAGCAGTACTCTGGGACACGGTGTTGCTTGTGTGAAAGGCACAGGCTGATCAATGCTGGATATTCTTTCACTGCCTGGATAGGCCCAATTTGTCTGAAAAACGCACACACAATTTTATGACTCAATGCAGAATCTCTGTGTGAAAGGTGATTCAAAATGTCACTTAAAAAAAAACAAAAAAAAAGAGAACATTTTTGGTGTTGGTTAAATTCATTTAAGGAGTGAAAGGGGTATTTTTGAAGGCGGTGTCAAGTGGCGCACTCTTTCATTTCCATATTTAACACGTTTGATGTCTTCTTGCTTTTAAGATAAATTTACGTCTGTGAAAAAAAAATGGAGGAGGAGGAGGAGGAGGAGGAGCAGCAGGCGGTGGGATGGCCAGCGTCCGGTTGCAGCTCCTTTACTCAAGTCGACGGCGTGAAATGTCAGATGGTGATCTGGAAATAATTTCCATTTGGTACCTCTAATTAGTTTGGGCAATAGCGGTGGCACACCGGATTATGTGGCGGTGAGAGAGGGGCCGTCGTAGTGAGGAACTTTGGGGCATGGGGGCGGGTGCGTGTGCCACTGGGGTGAGCGCAGAAAAGCGCGACACTGGCCCACGAAAAGACACCCACAACAGTGAAGCACCCAGACAGCTATAATGGAGCATTTCCTGCTTCCTGTAAGGGGCGGGGCTACAGGGGTGACTTCCACATGCGGTCATTTTGGTTTAGACTGAAATATTGGGCTTATTACGAACCCGCTCAAGATACGTTTGCAACGAAAGATTTTCCTCAGAAATAGGTAGGATACTAAATGTAAGACACTTCACTCATACAACTTTAAAAAAAAATTACAATAAAATGAACATACAGTAATCCCTCATTTATCGCGGTTAATGGGGACCAAAACCACCCGCGATAAACGAAAATCCGCGAAGTAGCGACCAATTAACATACAGGTAAAAAAAAAATTAAAAAAACGTATTTTTTTTAAGTCCGCAAAAAGTCCACAAACAGTCCGTGAGAAGCTGCAAAACAACAGCGAGTCACATAGAGCAACATATACAGTACTGTACTCCATGTATATGAAAAAATATAAATATTATTATGCAGTACTGTACTCCATGTATATGAAAAAATATATATATTATTATGATTATATATTTTTTTATGAATATGTTTGAAAAAATCCGCGATGCACCGAAGCCGCGATAAACGAACCGCGAAATAGCGAGGGATCACTGGAAAAGCAAATTAAATAAGATTATATCTGAGTGTTTGCTTTTCAGAGTATCGATTATTCGTCGATTAATCGATTCATAGTTGCACCTCTCGGTGAGGACATTTTAAAGGGCTGGCCTCAAAGAACAGAATAGAAGTCCTATTTTTGGAACCAAATGCAAAATGAAAGAAAAGCCGAGTTCATGACTCAACATTTTGCCGCCTTTTTCCACAGGAAGCGCCAACCAACCGTACATCAGCGAGCAGGAATAATAAAAAGAGGAATAAGAAAGGTGTGAGTGAATGTGTTGGTCGAGTCAGCAGCAGCGCTCGCTCGCATGCGCCCGCACGCGCTCGCTTCCCGCCTGCCATCTCGCGCCAGGACAGAACCCCGGCGCACCCCCCTCGCCTCGCACCGCCTCTCCCGCAGATATTAGAGAATGATCTAATGTCACGCGTGCGGAGAGAAAGGTTACTTTCTGCATACGCGTTTCACATTTGCCTTTTTTGCCTCACTGACCTTTTCCTCACTCTTTCTTCTCCCGCTTTTCCCCCCCGAACATCGCTGGTTCCCTTCTTCTTCTTCCTGTTGGGCTACTAATTGGCTTTGTTCATGCACCCCATTTAACAATCCGGAAAGCGCTGGCGCACCCCCGAACCTCGCCGCCACAATTCCCGCTGAAACCAGCTCAACAAACCCTGTGGAGCATGACTTTTATTTCCCTGATTTTACTTTGTACAATAGCCACAACAAAACTTTTGAAGCCACACGCATCCTTTAAACACCCGACAGTGTCGGCGCACCCCTACCCTAGCGCCACAACCTCCCCTCCAAAACCACCTACCAGAACTTGTTGAACATTTAAAGGTTGATTTTTGAATAATTTTACATCACAGAACGGCCTTAACACAACTTTTGAAGCCATGCACCCACTTTTAAAATCCTGACGGAAATCAACGGTTTAATCGATCGCGCTCTTCATTTTGCATAACGCACCCCCTGCCAACAACAAAACTGAGTTGTTGCACTTACATTTCCAGCACATCCATATCAAAATATACATGAAAGCAATGTGTGGTCCAGCTACAATGCCAACATTGTATGTCGTATTAGAGCGTCAAGAAAGTGTTTCATGACGCGCATCATTTTCAAAAACCCCTGTTGGCGCACGATAAACCCCCAACTGCCCCCTCCCCGCACCCCCAAATAGCCATAATTCAAACTCTCTATTTTTTATTTTTTTTTTTAATAAACTTGGGAGTGAAAACACATCAATGTTTACCACAAAGCATCTTGTGGCGTTTTTAATCTTGGGCACCACCCGGAGAGTGCCCAATGGAGGTGCGCGTATCCCACTTTTTCTATAAATGTTTCCACTATTACGGTTTTAATCTTGTGCACCCCCGGGGGTCCTCCCCCCTGGGAAAGCTGTTTTTATAGACGAAGTTAATTAAAGTTTGTTTTCAGGTGGTTGTTGTTGTTGTTGCCATGCCAATGGGACTTATTGAGTGTGTGTTGTGTTTTGTGACCCCCCC
>NW_017805281.1:1024112-1038220 GCF_001891065.2 Hippocampus comes | reverse complement strand
CCCCTCACTGCAGACCTAAGGCCTCTCCCGGATGTGGCCATGACGGGCAACTGCACACGTGAGTGCACCGAGTTCGGACACTCGGATTCGTGCTGGATGCCTGGCCAACCGTCGCCCAACCGCAAAGGTTCCAAGGGAGCCGCCGTCCCCCCCAAGCTGTCCACCTTCGTGCCTTACCAGGAGATGGATGCCGCCCGCGAGCCGCCGCCCCCGCCGCCTGTGGCCAACGGCAGCCCCAAGCCCGTCCCTGTGGAGGAGCGCGGCGTGGGCGGGGGCAGGGTGGCTAACATGCGCTTCATGACACCCTACAGCAGTGCCTACCCCCTGGGGGCCACTGGCCAGACCCCCGCCAAAGACTGCGGCCTGGAGGAGATCCCCCTCAGCCAGGCGGTGGAGTTCCACTCGGCCACCACCCCCACAGGCCACGCCGCCAAGAGGGAGATCTATCTGTGAGGGAGGCCCGCGCACCCCGGGAACCATCGCTTCCAGTTGACGCTGCTCGCCAGAACACCTCACCCTTCAAACACCTCATCAGCCCTCAAACACCGACCTGTCCCATCCCCAAACCACCTCACTGTCACGCTAAAGACCTCACCCGACCCCAAACACCTCACTGCCCCACCCAAACACATCATCACCACCTCACTTTCCCCCTAAACACTTCACCAGGCTTTGAAAAACCTCCCTCACGGTATCACCTCCCTACCCTACACACCTGATGTGATTTCCAAACACCTCACCACAACCCCAACCACATCCCTGTCCCATTAAACCATTTCCTCTTCCACCTGACCCCTCACCAAGCCCCCAACCACCTCACCACCCCTTTAAACATCTCACCGGGCCCTCAAACATCACACCTTACTCAGCCCCCAACCACCTCCCGTAGTACCTCACCGTACCATTAACATCTTCCCTGCCCTAATAAACACATTACTTCACCAAACACCTCATCTCACCCCCAACCAGCTCACCTTCCTCTTAAACACATCTCACTTTCCTCCGCTATCTCACTTGATACCTCACTGCTTCCCGTAAACAGCTCACTGGGCCCCAAAACACCTCCAAACCCTTCCATACACTAATCCTAGGCACCCCCTGGAGAGTGCCCAATAGGGGTGCGCGCATCCCACTTCATCAGCCAATCAGCATTGCCCTAACTGCTCCCCCAAACACCTTACTGCCCTATTAAACTCCTGACTGCCCCGTCCCAACACCTCAGTGCCCCCAAACACCTCACCCAACAGCTCCCACGTACCCAAGCAACTCCCTGCCAGATTTAACACCTTCACGGACATATCCAAACAGCTGGCCAATGCCCTAAACACCTCACGGGCCCGCCTGAACACCTCCCCACCCCTAACAAATCTCTTACCGAGCACCTCTCCAGCCCTTAAACACCTCACCTGTGCCTGGCTGTGTTATAGCACAGTCTCCCTTATCCCACCTTCCCTTACGCTCACTGCTCTAGGCCCCGCCCACCTGGCTTTGTGCCAGCCAATCAGCTGTAAATGAGAAAATGGAAGGAATGTAAACAAACAATGCTTTGTGTCATTTATTTTTTTCACCCACCTGCCCCCACAACCCCTCGAGTGGACTATGTTGTAAATCCTTTCGCAGTATTCTGTGTGAAACTATCTAGCCTGACTTTGGACTTCTTTCTTTGGATTTTTGGGGAGAATTTGCCCACAACCATTCTGGACATCAAACAGCCTGGCCTATTTTTTTTTTCCAATGGTTTTTTTTTTTGTTTGTTTCCAGGACGTTTAACTTGTTTACACATGGTGGGAATCTTTTTCTCCCAGTTTCTACATGTAAATATGGTGAAGCTCACGTGACGTCACACCGCGGGACTGATGAGTTTTGCATGTACAGACCCTGCTGGCATTATTATTATTATTATTTTTAATTTTTTTTGGAGGGGAGGAGGGGTATTTTTTTCTTCTCTTCAATATCACAACACACTCGTGATGGCACAACACCGTTGGGAAGCAATCCACATGCCCAGAGTGGAAGTTGAAAGCTTCCAAGTCAAAACTGAAATTCTCAACGTTGTCGTCATCATCATCATCATGATGAGAGCTGAAGGTTGCATTTTTTTTCTTGATTGTTGTTGTCGTCCGGATTAAATGTTGACGGCACAGAATTTATATTTAAATCATCACAAGTGTTAAAATTGAATTCAATTTAAATTCTAAGCACCGAGAACCGTGGTTTCATCCAAAGGAGCTTGAAAGTTGACAGGAAGTGTCAAAGCAGCAGCGTCCCCTTCAGATCGAAATGGTCACTTTTTTTTTCACTTTTGACAAAATAGTTCTTATGACCTTTGCTTTGTTTATTGAAATTAATTAGTCAACTAAGTTAGTTGTATGAGTTTATCAAGGCAAGTTAATCCATTTGGAGGGTTTTAATGATGATTCTTTCAGACAGAAACAAAGCCTGATGGGTAAATTGACTTTGTGTGAATTTTCACATCTACTCAACGATTCACCCAAAATGAGTTTCTTTTGACATAATCCCAGATGTGAGCCCTTTCCCTCCAACCCGCTCTGTAGCACCCCAGAAGCAGTCTAGTAGTCGGCCATTTTTGTTTGATTTTGGTCCCTGTTCTGTTTAATTGGTCCGTTTCCGGTCGTGTTCATTTCAAAAGTAGGTTGTGAAGTACTATTTCCATTTCAAGGCCCAACATATGCTTCCCGCCTTCCTCCCCCTCCTCCTCTTTTCGTCTTTCCTCTCGACCTGGCCGTCAGGAATCAGGTCATTTTTTTTTTTTCCCTTTCACGCCTCCCGAGCGGCCGGCGTGTTTTGCTGCATGAGGTAAAGATGGAGGACGGAGGTTACGCTTACTCTTTGCCACCAATTAACCTCCGCTGACCCTCAGTGGCCTTTTGCCGCCTCTGTTGGTTTTGAGTGTGTGTGTGTGCATCTGTGTGTGTGTGTGTGTGTGTGTGTGTGTGTGTGTGCGTGTGTGCGTGTGTGTGTGTGTGTGTGAGAGAGAGAGAGAGAGAGAGAGAGAGAGAGAGAGAGTGTAGTTCATTTCTTAAAGTTTAAAAGCAGCGCCACAAATTCTTTTTAAGTCTTAATGTGAGACTTTTTGACCCTCTGAAGAAAAAAAGAAAAAGATTTTCTCTTCCCTTCTTTTATTTATTAGCCTGCCAGAAAACACCCCAAAAAAAAAAAATCACTGCCGTCGCTGGCCTACAAAACACACCTAACTCCAAATTTGTGGTGTTTGAATTTTGGTTGGCATGTGTATCCCATAAAATAACCCACAAAAAAAAGGTTCAAGATACCTTGCCAATAAGACAGAGCGAGTTTGCCGTTTTGCTTCAAAGATGTCTTTAAAAGGATCCTTGCTTCCTGAAAATTTATGGAAATATTAAGTCAACACTGCAGTTTGACTTGGCAACTTGAAACTTGGTAGGCCTGTCTATCATGAGCAGATCCACAAAAACAAGCATTAAAGGAGCCATGCCAGAAAAGACAAGTTTGCCATTGTTGTTCGAAACGGTTCATTTCATTTCATCCACTTCCATGAGTCGTCCAAAAACAACTTGAAATTTAGTCCAATTGCTGCTGAATTCGAACCTTGCCTACCAAACCTATCCTGATGAAAAGGCGCTTTTTTTGCTTCATTAGTTGGAGACCATGCATGTTTTACAGCTTCCTTTTCACCAATATTTCTCCCCCCCAGGAAGAAGTAGTTCATTAGCCTCATGGCTAACTTGCCTGTGTTACATCTGAAAATGTTTTTGGAAATAATCAAAAAATTACCATAAAAATAAATTTTAGCAAACACCGCTAGTTTTTTTTTTGGTTGATATTTTTACGATGTTAAAACTTACTTTGGCAGCTATGTTCTTAGGCCAAGCTACAAGTCAAAACCGGTTTGGTTTCCATCCTTGCATTGCTTGCTCATATTTAGTCTGAAAAATTCAAACATTTATGAATTATTAATTATATTTTTTTGTCACAAAAAACAAAGGACACAAAGTTGATCCCTTCAGCTCTCATCTAAACTCGAAAGTGAAGTTGGGAACAAATTCAAGCCGACATCAACCAAGCTCCTCCTTCCCGCACACGCAACATGCTAACGCTAACACTGAGCTGAGCGCGTCTTACATTCACGCCGCCGGGTGCCTTGTGGAGCGCGTAACGCATGAGTGACGAGAGTCCGAATCTTTTGGTTTCTGGAAACGGGGAAGTCGGGTTTCATGAACAAAAAAACAGCTTGTTAACATTTTTAAAGAAGGAAAAGAAACTGTTTTTACAGTTTGTTCAAGTATTTTGTATTCCAAAACAAAATCGGACAATTTGACACTCAAATTTGAAATGTTTCTTTACAATTGAGTGATAAGCGTTGGAACCGACATTTCCCACAATTCATTTTTTTTTCAACTGTGTATTATAATTCTGAGCATGAAACAAGCAGACTTTATAAATATGAAAATGTTTTTTTGGCTGTCGCATTTTTCTCAGGTGATCAGTCAATCATTGCTTTCCTGTATCAATATGCGCTCAATGTTTTTATTTATTTTATTTTATTTTTCTCTTTTTGAAGAAAACATTAGTGAGCGGGCACACTGTGTTTTTATACTTCCCACCTCCATTCGCCAGCCGATCTGCAGACACCACGACAACTCGCCACAAACACAGTCGGGCCCCTTCAAACGTCAAATGTCAAAAATCGCAAGTTGGCAACGTTGGCGTCATTCAAAATGAGAAAACATCTCAGAAAATCGGTCAACGTCTGACAAGTCCAACTCATGACTTTGAATACCAATTTGTCACGATCTCGCAACTTAACGATAAATTTTAGCCGCTAACAGGAAGTTGTGTGGGAAAAAAAAAAAAAACAAAACAAAATCTCAAATGAATTACGCAGGAATTAAATGAAGTTGACGCTTGTTCTTTGCAGACATTCAGCTGAAGTGAAATGTGAATAATTTGGGACAGTTGGGGATCATTTCATCGGAGACTTTTAGCCATCAGTGGAAGTTTGTGTCTTTGAGTGTGTTTCAAGTGACGAAATTGGAAGTTCGTAAAGTCAAAATGATACAAGCCACTAATAGGAAATTGACGAAAAATGAAAAAAGTCAAATTTACGAGGAACGCAAATGATAAAACGTTAAATATCTTTAGATTTTTTTTTTCTCTTCGTCATAACAGTAAACCATTCAATATTTTTAAAAAAGCTTTTAAAGCTCTTTGTTGCTTTTTTTAAAAAAAAACCTGGAGTGTAATTTTGAAGTCGCATAAACAGTTTGTTGCAATCTCTTGGTTAAAAAATGGACACCTTTGGGATGATTAAAGCGACTGAAACAAATCAATGAAAAAAAAAAGCTAAACTAAAAATTAATATTTGAAAAATTCCATCAACTTGTGAATTGGACTGAATTTTTATTCATTTATTTATTTTTTAGTACCACATTTATTAATTATGATTTTGATTCAAAGAGCGTAACAAGTTGATGAGTTAATTCTGTAAAATCAACTTGATCGTAATGTGTGAAAAAATAACCAAAAATGAAGTCAAACGTATGAGAAGCGTAAATATATGACGTAATCCCAGTTAATTGTTTCCTATTTCAAAAACAACCCTCATTTGTTTTTTTCGACAAAAAAAAAAAAAAAAAAAAAAAACTGATAGTTTTCAACTGCCATAATACGCCGAAAAAATATATTTTCCGTAATTGTGAGATAATTCGCAAACCGGATTTTTTACATGAAAATTTGCTTCAACGTCTCAGTTGCAATTACGTTATTTACATTGGAATCATTCAAGCTGACTTAAAGTCATGTTATCATTCTGTAAAAAAATAAAAATAAATAATAAATAATACATTAAATTAAGTGAGACATACGAGAAGTGCAAATGAACGTTTTAAATTTATTATTCTAGTTCATGGTTTAATATTAAAAAAAAACACTTTTTTATTTAAAAATATTTTTCTATGTCAAACTGGCCGATTAAAAAAAAAACACCGCATTTTTATAATGTAAACATGTAAATTGCAAACGTGATTTCTTGTTAATTTGTTATGACCTCACAAATGAATTAAATTGATGTAATTCAAGCTGCTAGAACACAAATCGACGTTCACTTGATGTAAAAACAAAAGAAAACCTGCAAAAAGGGCAAATGACCATTAAAAATCATTTTTTTTATCATTTCAGATTGGAAAAAACCCCCAATAATTTTATTGATTATTTTTTAAAAGAGGCGATATTTTTCAAATGCCACAAAATAGCCTACTTTTTTTTTTTTTTGCATAGTTACGTATCTGGAAGAAGTTTTTCGGCTAACAGGTTAATGAAGGAGTTTGGAAACAATTTTTTCTGTACCCTTATGATGCACACAAGAAAGCTAAAAAAAAAAAAAATAATAACGTAAAAAAAAAAAAAGTATTCCGCTTCGATGCTTCCCAACTTCGAAGCGGAATACTTTTTTTTTTTTTTTCTTTTACCGAATTATAGAGAAGAAGCCTGTCCATGTTTGTAGACTTGCTGTGGGTCGGTTAATATTTCTATAGAAACAATGCTAGTGATGCCTTGTTTTTTGTACAGTTTTATGTACATGCGATTGTTTTTCTTTTTTTGTTGTTGTTGTCTTTCTTTTTCTGATGAGATGACAAATATGAATATCTATAAATATCTATCTTGTATCTATACTCGAAGCGTGTGAAGGAAATGTGGCGTGTAGGCTCGTCCGATGTTCGTAGGCTCGCGTAGGCTCGTCGCGCCGCTAGTCCAATTTTCATTTGGATGTTGTTTTTTTTTTTCCTGGTTTTTAAAGACGTTATAGCGGAGGAATGTCGGGTGACATATTTGGGTTACGTTTTTTTTTTGTTTGTTTGTTTTTTGAAGGTTTGGACTTTTTTTTTTTTTTTGTCCATCCGCATGTTTGACTTTGGAATCAATGTCAGTGCTTCTTTTTTGGGGGGGGGGGGATTTTTGCTGAGCAAATCAAAGAAATGATTGACATGTAATTACTTCTTCCTCATAGCTTTACAATAAAATACATTCAGTCCAACCGTGGCGCCACCTGGTCTCTGATTGGAGGACGGACTTGGAATTCATAATCAAACGAATTAATCTGTCCACTGTAGTGACCGCTGTGCCTGAAAGAGTTCATCAATCATTTTGAATTCATTTCATGCGTCCCAACATTTCGTTTCCATTTTCTTCACTTCAAAAGGGTCCCGGTACTTTTGCCGATATTTTTACGAATGCTGGGTATCCGTGATGGAGGAATGACATCACAGATGTATGGATGACATCACCGTAACGACTCTTCTCCTCCATCCTCATCCATCTATCACTCCATCTTTACCTCTGTCCGTCTCTCATGTCACTGTCATCCATCAATCCACATCGT
Source organism: Hippocampus comes (assembly GCF_001891065.2). Taxonomy (NCBI): domain Eukaryota; kingdom Metazoa; phylum Chordata; class Actinopteri; order Syngnathiformes; family Syngnathidae; genus Hippocampus; species Hippocampus comes. Next base: position 1,030,842 of record NW_017805281.1, on the reverse strand, counting down.
TTCAGTCATCCAGCTGGGATCCCGGGGTCATTCCGTTCATCTGATCTTCTTATTACATCCATTTTTTGTGTGTCCATCATTTCATTTTGCATCTCCGATCCAGCCATTTTTTTCCCGCATCCGTCTTTGATTTTTTTTTTTATGTCCATCATTTTTGTCATTCTTTCCCCCTTCCGTCTTTGGAATCGTTTGTCCATCGTTCATTCCTCCTCATTTATTTTTTCATCTGGCCATTTTTTTGAATTTTTCCTCTGTCCATCGTTTGCATTCTTTTCATCATCCGCATTTCCATCTGTGCTTCATTTCATCCGTCTTTTAGTCTATGCATCTTTCCACATCTATCTTTAGGTTGAATCATCTCACATCTTTCGATTAGCCCTTTTTTCCCCCCCACTCATCTTTTTACGTCCATCTTTTATCTATCCATCGTTTCATCTTGCATCCTTTCATTCATTCATCTTTTTATCAATCCAGCCATTTTTTCACATCCATCTTTACTTTTTTGTCTGTCATTCTTTCACTTTTCCGTCTTTCAAACCTGTCCATCCTACATTCCTCTGTCATTATTTTCTTTTTCAAACTTTCGTGTGATTGTTTCCTTGTCCAAAATTTCATCTGTCTTCATTTCATCCATCCTTCAATCCGTCCATCTTTCCACATCGTCTTTGTTGTCAGTCCGTCTTTTTGTCACTCTTTCACCTTTCCATCTTTTGAAACTTTTATTCTCTTCTCATGGACTTCCTCTTATTCATCCAGGAACAGTCCACACGCACACGCACACGCACACACACACACACACACGTACACACATTCTTTTTTGATTGAGTGAAGAAGAAAACGTACTTGAAGCACGTCAGATCGTTTCAGCCAAAATCAATACAGTCATTGATTGGCTTAGCACGCGCACTCACACACTCACACACACACACACACAAACACACACACACACACACACACACACACACACACACACAGTCGACTCGTTGTTGACAGCAACAATGCCACCTGATGACACAAAGCAGTCGCCAAGGCACGAGGCCGCACGGCATCGTCCATGCTCCCGCGGCGTCCTCCCATGCTAATTTGCGTGTTGCTAATTAGCGACTGATGTTAAAAATAGTCGCAGCCAGCGAGCGAGGTGATGTGGGTCAGCGCGACCGCCTTTATCCTCTTTCCGCTCACCACCACGCGAAACTTTCAGGCTGGAGTCGCGTTCATCTCTTCTGTCTTCTTTTTGTCATTGAGCAGAGCGGATTGCGTCTTTGGTGAAGCAGCATGTGGCTTGTCACGCCCAATCGTAGCGATACGAACAGCAAGTAATGCAAATTTACAAACAAAAACTAAAATACAATTCAGGACAGTGAGCAAAAATAAATATGATGAGAAAATAATTTTGAATTATAATTAATTAATATATTACATATATTTCTAAAAAACATTCAGTCCCCATTTAAAACCCTATTTTGAAAACCTAACCACAGTTTAATCCCCTAATATGAAATCTAAATCGATTTTAAAACCCTAATCACCGTTTAAAACCCTTCTTTGTAAAATTAGCCCTACTTCGAAATCCTAACCCTTGTTTAAAATCCTTTCTCTACTGTGAAACCCAACTTCAAAACCCCATCCGTAGTTTAAAGCCCTACTTTTGAAGCTAAAACCCACTGTAAAATTTGAAATCTAGTTAAAATCCCTATGTTGAAACCTTAACCCTGGTTTAAAACCCTAATTTGAAACCTTAACTCGACTGTAAAACCTAAGGTCACAAACACTACTTTGAACTGGTTACCCTTGTTTACAAGCCCTTCTTTGAAACCTTATTCCTAGTTCAAAACAATACTTTCAAACTCAAACCATAGTTTGAAACCCTGATTTGAAAACATGTGCAGGTGCGGTGGACGTTGGAGTTTTCCCAAGTCGATGGCCTGTCAGGACATCTTCTACAATCCTGTAAAGACACAATCGGGGTACTGTGCTGTGGATGCCTGCCTCAGGTGGATGCCCAGGGCCATTGCCTTATTGCCGCAACCCCCCCCCCCCACCGCTCCCCCGCATCTCGCTTTTTGCGCACACCTGCCGCTCGCTAGTTTACAAACTGACCATCCGCTGTGCGCATGAATGCGTGTGAGAATTTCTGGCTTTAGTCAAGCAAGGTCCTCCTGGCGTTGCTGCAGGCGGTCCAGCCCGGCCAACAAAACACACACACACACACACACACACACACACACACACACACACACACACACACACACACACACACGTACAAGCACACTCGCACCTGCACACCCGCACACACAAACCATACTTTGGTTGATTTACATTCACATCCACATGCAGTTGGACCTTTTCAACCTCGCAAATGATTAACCTGCATGTGAACAGTCACGCTACTGTCTTTACCACATGTACACACACACACACATACACACACACGCACGCACGCACGCAACGATTGATTGCTGAAGGGGGAAAACTTGCGCAGGTTATTTCCCTAACGTCTTTGTTTTGTGTTTATTGGGTTGGAAATATAGTTTTTATTTCATTCGTATTCTACTTTCATTGTATTTTATTTGGACATTTGTGGTGGTAGTCGTAATTCATCCACGCAGGTGGTTCAATTATTACGCGTGGCAATCACATGACGTCATCTTTCGTCGACGTCTCCACGAAATCAGAAAAGCTTTGCCTCATTTCCTCAAAACATTTCTACCTCCTCCCGCATTGCTCCTTTGTAGATAAAAAGATGATAAAATGATGAGCCCATTAACATTGGATCGTACTTACTTCCGTAAACACTGTTCCACGTGTCTTTTTTTTTTTTTAGGTGCATGTCGCTTGACGTCGTGCTCTGTGCACATGCGTGTCACATCGCAAACGCGCTGAGTTCACATTAAAAGTTGTTTTTTGTCAACAAGTACAGAAAACCATCGGAATCTGAAACGGGCATGACACCCTGCTGTGTGACCATAACCTGTTATTTCTAATTGGACACTCCTGTGTCAGAAATGAGGGAGTGGAATTCCAAAATGTGGAATTGTGGAAGCTGGAGGTTTCCAAATGGAAATGGATGGACCCGAACCATCAAACAAACTCAAACCCCAACGCTTAACCTCGACCAAATCAAATCCTGATTCAGACCCCAAACCTAACTAAGTCAAGTCAAGCTTTCTTGTCACATATGCTCTATGTGCAACATACAGCACAGATGAAATGACTTTCCTCTCTCAACCACAGTGCAAACATGCAGTGCATTGAAACACACACAGCTAAAAAATAAGGGCAGCAAACCGAACTGCATAACAAAACATAAGGCATAAATATTTAAATATGAACAAACAAAACAATAAATACCAAACAACAGACAACCAAGGGCACTTGTGATTATTGCGGGTTAAAGCTCAGGTAGTGAATTGTTGAAGTGCAATAATCGGGTTTCGGATGCTGAGGGAGGGTCTCTGTCTGTGGCGTAGGCAGGGGGAGAGGAGAGAGTTCAGTCTCCTGAGCGCCTTGTGGAATAAGCTGTTCTTGTGCCTGCTGGTTCTAGCACAGAGACATCGCCGTCTCCTCTCCGACGGCAGCAGGTCGAAGAGGCTGTGAGATGGGCGGGTGGGGTCACCTGCGATCCGGATGGCTTGGCGGGTCAGACGAGAGTTGTAAATGTCCACGAGTGGGGGGAGAGAGACGCCAATCGTCTTTCAGCTGCTAAGAAGACTAAATGTAATTTTCAAATGAACCCGTATCTAAACCCAATCAGCAAAATAATTTAAATATTAAACCTAACTCGAAGTCAGACCTTCACCCCCCCTGTTCACTCCCCGAAAGTAACCCCAAAGTCAAACCAAACCCTAAGCCTAACATAAACCCTAACATGGCAGCAATTTGTTTGTTGTGATGAGCATGTATCATCTAAAAAGTCAAACGAGAGTCTCGGTAATAGAATAAAAACCCAACTAGAAAAAAACCAAAAAAAAACCCAAAAACGTCACCCTCACATGTGATAACAAATGCTAGGTTTTGTCCGGCTAATGAGAAAATGTGATCTTGGTCAAAAGTGAAACAAGTGGTCAGAAAATCTGAAAGTCACAAGTCATGAAAAAAGTTAATTAAAAGCAAAGTAGTGATCTTAAAGGTGAACGTTAAAGGAAGCCAGGTGGGGGTGGGGATGTCTGTGTCTGTGTGTGTGGTTGGGAGGGGGGAAGGATACGGTACGAGGATGGGGAGGGTGAAAAGATAATGAAAATAGTCCCTGAACTTGATTTCCTTAATCACTGCATGTCCCTCTTTCTGTTAATTGAAGATAATTATAGGATTTTAATTTCCTTATGTAGGTTAAAGAGGAGATGAAGACGACGAGGCACACAAACTTTATTAGCCCGCTCGCTCACATGCGCGCGCTCGCGCGCCAGGCTCGCTAATCACGTCTCGTTAGCCCAACGAGGCCATTGACGAAACAACAGCTTTAGTTAGCGCGGGCCAGCCGAGCGTTGCGTTATTAGCGCCTCGTTTATGCAAGTAAACACACGCACGCACGCACGCGCACAGAAATGGTGGACAATCATTTATGAACGCCGAGCTGAAAACTCAGAAAATCCATTTTTTTCCCCCCCAAACTCCCATTGTATAACCCGAGGCCCGATGTGGAGCCAGAATAAATAAATAAGCGCATGAATAAAATAAGACGTCTTACGTAAGAGCTTTTATTTGATACAAGAGCTTTCACACGCGCGAGTAACGCAGTCGCGTTTAAGTGACTAAAATAGAATTCAGGCCGCTTACCAACAGCCGCATTTATTATCCATCAACATGTTTTACAAAACCCGTGCATGCCTTGGGACGTGACCTCACTCGAACCCGAACCGAATTCGGCTTAGCCCAAACGGAACCCGAACTGAAGCATCGTGGACTTAAATTGAACCCCAACCTGAAAGAATACCCGACCAAAGCATGACCCCCATCCTTCCCTTTAGCTTGACTTCATCTCGTTATTTACGGGCTTAGACTTGATTTTATCAAGGCCTTAGTTTTGATCATCTTTTTTGAAAGTGAGGAATCCTCAGAACCCAGTTTTGCCTGCTTCCACTGCTCGCCTCACCGTCAACAACAACCAAATTTGTGATCAACCCGAGGAAAGAATTGTATCTTTTGTTTCACGCGTGAATGAAAGCTAACTCTTCGGATTCAAAGGAGCTTTCTCATTACTTATTCACCTGATCTACTTCACTCAAAATGTGAACAGGACTCACCCTGGTTCTGGTATGGTTTGACACTGTTCTCAGCTTCGTTTCGATGTTTTGATTGCTTCAATCAAACCTCCACGAGAAGACCAACTCTGGCTATCTTCTGGTCCTGGACTGGTTTTTATTCGTCTGTGGTTCAGTTATAGCATGATTCGGAGTTACTCAGGTTGTGGTCGAGTTCAGATCAAGTTTCCCTCCAGTTCTGATTAGGTTCTGCACTGGTTCTTAACCTTTTGCACGTGGTGGAACATAATGAGGACTAGCGCTAGCTAGCGAGTTTTACTTTAGATCTGATCTGGTGTTGTTATGGTTATGTTTTAGTCCTGCACTGATTTCACTCTGATTTCACTATAGTTCTCGGATTCTGACTTGATTCTTTGGTTATGTCCTGGTGCCTCTCTGGCTCTGTTTCTGATTCTGATCTGGCTCGTCTCGGATGCTGTTGTGGTTCTCTTCTGATTCTGCTTGGGTTCAACTCTGTTTCATTTGAGGTCATTCTCTTGTTCCAATCTGGTTCTTCTCTGATTCTGTCTTGCTTGCTCTCTGGTTCAGCTCTGGTGCTGATTTGGTTCTGCTGTAGTTCAAGTTCCCTTCTGGCCCTGCTCTTGATTATTCCTCTTGTTCTACTCTGGTTTTATTTTTCGGAACTGCCCTGGTTCTGCTGTACTTTTGCTTTGGTTATTCCGTACCCCCTGTCCTGGTCCCGCTCTGGTTTTCCTTCGATTCTCATCTGCTGCCGTCTTTTCATTTTCAAACGGGACCTTGGATCTGAATGACTCTTTCTCCATTTCACACTTTTGTTTCATTCAGACTCTCTCATGCTTTTATTACAGTGAGCATATTTTAGGGTTTCACTGGTTTGGTTTCAGTTCTGATCCTGCTATTTGCTGGTTCATCTTTGGGTTCTGTAGCGGTTCTGCTCTGGGTCTTGTCTGGTTACCTTCTGGTTCTTATTTGGATTCCCTTTGGTTCTCAGCTCTCATTTGGGTAAGGGTCTCTTGTTCTCCGATGATGTATTGCCGTTTTCAAATTTCATAGCGTGTCTTGGCTTCGGTCAGTCCGTGACGAGGACACAAGCTGCTTCGATTCTGGTTCAGGACCAAAATGTTTGCATGTCTTCTGTCTTCAATAAAACTCTGATGATTCAACTTGTGCATTTGGTGATTTTTGTGTTTCCTCAATCGACTTTTGTGTATGTGTTTGTTGCCATAGCGACATGTGTTATTTCCGGGCAACGGTGGCGTCCCCTCGGCCTTCTGCGAGTCTTTTAAAGTCGTCCAGCTCTTAACGCGTCCCCGAGTGTCTTCAAGTCTTGAACCCCGCCGAGCCTTTTTCTCTTTCCGTCCTTTCTTCTTCTTCTTTGGTGCTTTTTATCTGCGCCAAATCCAAGATGTCAGCCTGCGGAGAAGCCGAGTGTCTCAGAGCCTCAGAAGAAGATGCCGCCGCCGCCGCCGCCGCCGCCGTCGCCGTTTGCTTCCCCAGTTTTTTTTTTT
>NW_017805281.1:1004083-1023403 GCF_001891065.2 Hippocampus comes | reverse complement strand
CCCCCAGTGCGCATCCCCCCAGCACCCCTCCCTCAATATCAGCATCAGCCACAGGAATTCTGGGACATCGCACGCACGCACACACACATCATTTTCACACCGGCTCCTTCCATGTGTTTAATTTTTCTGCTTCCATGTATTTTTAATGTCATATTTCACACAATTACAACTTTATTTATTGATTTTTTTTTTTATTTCGTGTTTGTGCGCCGCTGCTGAATGCGCAAGTGTATGTAATCAGAGCCTCGCTGGAAAATGACATTAATGAACTTGCAGCCTTTCATATTCATCACTTGATGATGAATATTTATCACTTCTCGATTTCATATTCATGACTTCATTATTTAATATTCGCCGGCGTTTGGCGCTGAACGGCCCTGCAGCGCCACCAGGATGCGGTGTGAGTAGTGCAAGGCGAGGCGCAAGCTAAAGTCGAGACGGGCTGTGCTTAAAACCCGAGCGATTGCATTAAGACTGTCGTTGAAACAATAACCTTGAGTTAAAAACCCTAACTTGGAATCCTGAACCTGACTTTAAAACCCGTATCGTTGGATTAAACCCTCATGTTATGAACAAGACACCTTTTGACATCCTAATTTGAAACACTAGCCTTGGGATTGAAACACTCATTTAAATGAAGGTTTGCTGATCTTATTATCTGATCTTAAAACCATAAACCTGGGTTGAAACCCGAATTTGACGCTGTAAATTCAAACTTTGGACCTGTCTCAAAACCATGATTCAAACCCTAATGGGTTTGTCACCCTGATTTGTTTCAAGCCTGAATTAGGGTTAGGGTGTCAACATTTCAAATTTGGCTTTCAAGACTTGTATAATGTCTTCAAATTACAGTTACGGTTTCCAACGAGGGGTTCCAGCTTGAGTTATGGGCTTCAAACCAGAATTAGGGTTTCAAATGAGACTTTCCAGCTAGGTTACTGAATAGGGTTTGAAGTCAGGTAAGGTTTCCAGTTAGGGTTTCAAATATGCGGTTCAAATTAGGGTTTGAAATGAAATTTTCAGTTTGGGTTATGGTGTTACGGTTTCAAATTCAGATTTCTAAACCAAGGTTAGGCCTGAAAGTTTTATTTTTAGACTAAGTTTTGAACCTCACTCCCCCAAATTTACAGTTACAGTTTTTTTTTTTTTTTTAGAGGGGTGGGGTGATATTTATTTATTTACTTTGCTTTTTGACATGTTTTTTGGATCTCAACAGTTTTTGACACAGTTGTGGACTTCGTTCTTGAAATATTTCTGAAAGTGGTTCTTCACTTTTTTTTTCTTGACGTGTGTGTGTGTGTGTGTGTGTGTGTGTGTGTGTGTGTGTGTGTGTGTGTGTGTATTAAATCATTTTTGACCATTTTTCTAAAGTTGATTTTGTCTTGATTTATTCATTAGCAGCTGTGCCTCGTGGCATAAGGAAGAGGAGGAGGACGAGGCAGTCTAGCACGGAGCCTTAAAGCAACATCATTTAGCGCATGGCTGCACCGCCGCACTCAAGACACCCCCCTTCTCGCTGTCATCCGCCCTGCGCAATGCTTCCCCCGAACACTATGAGACATTGGACAAGAGCACGCATAGAGTGCGGTATACAGTAAAGCCCCTTCCGTCGCTGGGGTTACATTCCAAACCAGCCCTGCAATAAGTGAAATCCACAATATAAAAAATAGAAATACCCTTTTAAAGTCTGGCTTTTCTAGCATTTATAGCAATTATTTCTTTTACACTTCTTTAAACACACTTTGAAAAGAATACAAACACGTTTAAACACATAATATTTTGCGGGAGAGCACGGGCAATGGATAAGACAAAAATATTGGACAAACAAGACTGTTTACGGTCAACAAACAAAAAAAACCAACAATTTTTTTATTCCCTCGCAAAGACGGCGCTATCTCGCCATCTTTTATGCCACCTAAGGGGCTCATATTCCCTGTCCCCGTGCTTGAGATAAAACCGATGTGCCGACTTATATTGAAATCTTCTCATCTTGCTTCGCGGCACGCTTGTCGCTTTTTGTGGGTTTAAAAAGCAGGATCGTAGAGGATTTGACAATCAATGAGCTTCAGCAAAAAAGTGGGCTGAGCTCATATACTTCCTGTTTGCGTTCTTTGAAATTTAGCGTCAGAGAAAGATGTGTGCCACCATCTAGTGGTTGGCAGTGGAAATACACCCAAAATAAACAGGCGGCAGAAAGAAACTGAGTTATAAACTGCACAACAAAATGTACAACCGCAAACGCGGAAACCACGATGGAGTGGAGGTTACTGTAGCGCATTTTATTTATTCGTTATTGCTGTCACTCTTTTTGGAACAATGGAGCCCCACTCCTGATCACAACTTGAGCAAGTTTTTGACTTGGTTGTTCATGTGGTTATTCACACGGTTCTTTACTGGTATTTTGGTTCTCAGCATAACTTCCTGACTTGCTTTTGACTTTTTTTTTTCCATGGTTCTTGATTGCTGTTTGTCTCGGTTCTTGACGTTGACCTCATTTATTGACATGGTCCTTGACTTGGATCCTCTCTTTAGTCTGGAAGCGGTTCTTGACAGGGTCCTTTTCTGGTGTTTGTCTTGATTGCTAACAAAGTTCTTGACCCGATTCCCGACAGTTCTGGACTCCTTTGGATTTTTTTTTAAAACACGTTGTCCGATGTTGGATTGCAACTTAACTGTGTGATTTTTGACTGTTTCGTTCCCTCTCATTCCGCACAGTTAATTTAATCTGGTTGCAAACCAGCGGCTGGCACCAGCTCCTTGTGAAAGAGGCCCAACAGTAAACAATATAATCACCACATGTCCACTGTTAATGAAATCACATTCCCACTCCCTTCTCATTTCCATACCTGTGAATTAATTGCTGGCATGTGCAAAATTTGCACGTCGGCGTCATCTTCAGAGTCACCTCACGGCCTTGTTACCCAGGGTGGTCTCAGCATCGCCCGACCGCCCATCGTCCAGTCCCATCTCATTAGCCGCGCGGTCTCGCTCATGACCTAATTGCCGGCGGGGAACACGAATCCCACTTTGTACCCCATCGACGTGTCGCAAACAATGGCGGCCAGCAATTACGCCAGTAAGGCGCCCAGATGATTGGAGTCCAAATGTTGTTATGGTTAGCCGGAGAAAATAAACAGTTAATGGGGTAATTACAAGTCGGCAGGCGAGTCGCAGGCACACGCGGCGCTCGGTCAACTCAAAGGCGACGGCTCGGTTTATGATGGTAAACAGAGGCGACTGCGGCGTAATGCTGTCTTTCAAAGCCGATTCGGATTGGCCGGTGGTGACCTCGCAAACGAGGAGGGCACGGCGGCAAACGACACGGCTGGCGAACGAAAAAGTTTTGGACGGGGGAGGAACTGAGTTTGTTCAAAAAATAAATAACATAAAATAAAAAATTGTGGAGGGAACTTGATAAAAGAGTGACAGTGTAATTATTTGTTGGCAAAAAGTTTGTTGTTGTTTTGTGCACTAGTTTTTGGAAGATTCCGATGTGTGTCTCGTCAAAGTGATTTTCACCCCATTAGGAACTCCCAAAAATACAGGATAATAGTTTTCTTTTAAAACACCAACTGCACGACGGACCTCCCAACATGACTACATCATTATCATACGTGCGTTCACAAACATGCAGTCCAGCAAGTTTGGCACTCAAATGATGGACTCAAGCCAGGGTTAAGCTTTCACGCTATCATTACGGTTTCAAATTTGGGCTTCAAGTCAGCATTAGCATTTAAAATTAAGGGCTAAAGGCAGGAATACAATGGTAAGGTTTCAAGACAAGGTTGGGGTTTTTAAATTAGGGTTTCAAGACAGATTAAGAGCGTCATGTCCTGGTTAGGGTTTCAAGTTAGGGTTTTAAAAGAGGACAAGGGTTCAAACAAAGGTTAGGATTTAAGAGTAGGGTTTCAAACAAGGGCTAAAATTATAATCCTATGTTAGGGTTTGAAATTTTAAATTAAGCTTTAAATGCAGGAATGGGGTTTCAAAACAATGATAAGATTTCAAAGTCACCTGGCAAGCCCAGGCTGGAATTTCAAATTCATCTTTTGAACCAGACTTAGGGTGTCAAATTTCGTTGAAGGTATTAAAAGAAGGGCTCCACTGGGTTCGGGCTTCGAATTAAGGTTTTAAGATAGTGTTAAAGTTTCAAAAAAGGATTAGTGATTCAGTGGAGGCTTTTAAGACGGGGGCATTAAGTTGTCAACCTGCGTAGGGGTTTCAAATTTGAATTTAACGTTTGGCTTGGCATTTCTTAATAGGGTTTGTAGGCAGAAAGAGGGTGGCAAATCTAGTTTCAGGGTATTCATGTTCCAAGACTGGGTCAGGGTTTCAAGTTAGGGTTTTAAGGTCGTCTTGGAGTTTCAAAAAAGGGTTAGTGATTCAGTGTAGGGTTGCAAGGAAGGGGTATTAAGCTTTCAAACTGTTTTAGGCTTTCAAATTTTACTTTAAAGTTTGGCTAAGCATTTGTTAATAGGGTTTGTCAGCTGGAATAGGGCTTCAAAACAGTGTTAAGGTTTCAAACTATGCCTCTGAACCCAGATTTAGGTTTCAAAATGGATTGGGTTTTAAGAGTAGGGTTCCAATCCTGGGATGCTGTTTCAAATAAGGTTTAGGGTTTCAAATTATGGTTTCAAACCAGTGTTAAGTCTGAGTTTTAAAGTAGCCAGACAGGATAAGGGTTTCAAGTGAGGATTTCAATGAAGTTTAGGGCTTCTGAGGTCGGGTTTTATGTCCAGTTCTATTAATTTGTGTCAATTTCAGGTTTGAAGGCCGGAATAAGGTTTCTAAACAACGCCAAGGCTTCAAAGTAAGTTTTGGAGCTCAGATTCTGAGGAGGTGTTTGGGTTTTAAGGAGGAGTTTCCAGACACGGTTAGGTTTTCAAACGAGCGTTTCAAACCTCATTTGAGAGTTTGAAGACCGGGTTAATTTCATCAGTAAAAACATTGTCATTGTGTTTCAAAACGTTTCAGACGCATTTTTCACAACTCACTGTGAAAATGTTGCTGTATGTAAATGAACCCCAGTGGAATTTCTGGATTCCGGATGAAAAGAAGAATGCTCAATATGCGATAATTCATATTAACATCACAAGCGGCGGTGGCGAGCGCTGCACGTATCTCGGCCAGAGAGCGCCTTATCTGGCCGCTCGTTATCAGCAGCCGGATGCGCTCGTCGTCGTAGCCGACGTGATAACTTGATATTTCCCAGCTCCTCGGCTTGGGAGCTCATCGTATCGGCCCCGCCGCACTCAAATCGCGACGGCTTTCATAATCATAATTCACGCTTACTTCAAATCAATGCAGGTCAGCAGCGGAGGCTGACTAAGCAGTGTTGCGCCTTTTCCTCGAGGTCACTTGAGTGCACTCGCACGCACGTGATATTTCTTGTTCCAGGCAAAGGCTTTTTCGAGGCTCCCTGGGAAAAGCCACCGGCCAAGCGGCCTTTAACCCTTTCATACACCCCTTTTGACCTGATAACATGAGAAGCCGTCCACTGTCGTGACTGCTCACAATGGAGAAATTCCCAATTTACAGCAGCAAAGTTATGAAAGGAAGAAAGTAGGAGAAAACAAAAAGTATCGGAGCTGCCGTAAAGGCAGCCACTCTTTTGATCGATGGGATTGGAGGACCAATGGCCAGCCACATGCTGCTGCTGTAGCCTCCAGCTCGCGTTTCTCTTTCTTGCTGACACTCTGTACCCACGGCCGACTCTACATGGCGGGAGTCTTTGAAAAAGTCAGCCTCAGAAGCCAGTACTACTGAGCTTCTTGAAATCTGGTATGATAAACACACAAAAAAAAAAGTCTCAAGAAATCACGACGGAAAGACATAGATTGTCAGCCATTTTGTTTTGAAGCAGAACTTTTAGGCTTCTTTGCTCACAATCGAACTCGTTATTATTTTTTGATGATTATTATTTTTAATCAGGCCCCACAACTACCTTCACTGAGCGTCATTAAAAGTGGTAGACCCTCAAAAAAGTCTGAGCTAACTTCAAACTCAAAACCCACAAGAACTTCTGCCATTTCGGTTACAATCCAAGAGGAAAATTTGGATAAAATTAACTCAGGTGCCCCCAACAGGCCCAGAATTGATTTTTTTTGTTTGTTTTTCAGCCTTTGAAGCCAGGCTCAAGCAGCGGGATAACATTTTTCTAGGCATGTCTTTCATGAATAGACCCACAAAAATGTCTCAGGAAACCACGACTGAAAAAATACACTAAATTGGCCACATTAGTTTGAAGCATTTCCAGCTCTGAACACTTAAATTAAGATTGACACCCTAATTTGATACCCTGGACCCTTGTTAAAAACTCAGCTTGGAACCCTAATATGAACATGTGAATTCAAAGCTTCCTTGAAGGCATCCTGTTTGAGAAATGGCTTAATTTCAACGCTAACCCCATTTTGAAACCATAATTTGAATTTTGCCGTTTTTTTTTTTTTTTTTTGCTAATGCAGATCTGCCTTTATAACAGTCATCACTCCTAATCCAAAGATCAAGGAACAAGATGTTCATTACGTACCTGGTGAGGTGGGACTCTCTCCTGATTGGCAGTCGTCCAGCAGCTGTCTCGCTTCACGTCCTCCGCTTCCCACCGATCGGCCCCGGACACGCGGGAGCGTTCAATTATGGCGACGGGCCGAGCGCGACCGGCTCACATCCACCTTTGAACGTTCGCCAGGTCCTACGCGTATTTCGCCATCACAGACTTTTTTTTTTTTTTTTTTGGGGGGGCGGAGAGGAAGTGGGGGGCGGGGGGTCGCAGGCCTAGTGTGTTCATGTGCCAAACGCCCTCCAGTCCATTGATCAGCTGAGCGTGATGGAGAGACTCGCTGGGCTGTGATTGACTGATGAATGCCCAAGCGACTCAAATACTCACTCTGGGAACACCAAGGAAAGCCCAAACTTGAAAAAAAAAAACAAAAAACATTCATCACCAATAGATGCCAGCAAGTATTACTTTGGTCTTTTCAAATTAAGCCCCCCCCAAGCCAGTATTACACAGCAACATGAAATTTGGTCGTCATGTACAGTATATCATGAGTAGACCCACAAAAACAAACAAACAAAAAAAAAAAACTGCCATTTTGGTAAAGCAGGCAATTTAGGGAAATTTCAGATATTCACGCAGATTCGAAAAATGAGTCTGAATCATGCCGCAACATGAAATTTGGATGGCATGTGTATCATGGGTAGACCGCTCAAAAAAATCTCCAGAAGCCATGACTGGAAAAACATCATTTTGGTTTGAAAGGGTTCATGTGCCGGGATCCTTGTTCCTTGGAATTTTTACAGAAAAAAAATTCAGCCTCCGAAGCCATTTTGACTGAGCTTTGTGAAATTTGGTCATTGCATCTGTCATGAGTAGACTTAAAAAAAAAAAAGAAGCTATGCCTGAAAAGTCATAGGAAGTCAGCCGTTTTGGTTTCGAAGCAGACATTTTTGGGACATTTGTAACATTCACACAAATCTTAAAAATTAGTCCCCACAATTGTGAAGTGCATCATGAAATTTGCTACCTCGTGACCCACAAGAAAATCTCAAGCAGCCATGCATGACATGCCCGGAAAGGACACGGACAGTCAGCTATTTTATTTTCAAGTGGAACACAAAGCTCAGCTTATTAGCGAAAACTTTCATTGGAAGGACAGCATCATTTTTTTTGGTTTGTTTTTTTGAGCAACGATTCAAACTGGAAGCGATTGTTTCCTGCGTGTTGTCTTGAGTCTTGGGGGACACAAAGTCAAACTTTTCAAAAGTGTTCCCTTGCTATCAGGTCAAAGCCTGCGGCCAAACGTCTGAGCGACGCTTAATTAGCGCGACGACAGACTGACTGGAAGCAAAACTCATGAAATAATTATTTAGTTTGCCTGCTGTGTGATCATCACTGAGATTGAAATCTGATCGCAATGTTGCAGGGGCGACAAATATCTTTGAGAACTCCTCCAAAAAAACAAAAACAACCCCCCAAAAAAACAGCATTCTTGAAACCCTAACCCATGCTTGAAACCCTCAGTTTTCTTCAAACTGTAACCTTGGCTTGATCACCGAAACCACACCTAGTCTTATTTTGAAACCCTAACTCTGTCTAAAAATTCTAATTTGTCTCAAAACACAAACACAAATTTGAAACATGAACCTGTGTTTTAAACCCCGAAACCAGAGGTGAAACCCTAATTTCAAACCCAATCATGTCTTCAAACCGTAGCCCTGTTTGGAACCATAACCCAGGTTTGAAATCCAAATTTTGAAACTTTACTTTGAAAGTCTACTTCTGTCTTGAAACCCTCATTTTAAACACTAGCCATCATTTCAAACCCTAACGCAAGACTGAAACTCTCATTTCAAACCCCAATTATGTCTTGGAAGTCTAAATCGAAGTCATACACTTGGAAACTCAAAGCTTGGTTTCAAAACCCTAATTTAAAACCCTAACCCAGTTTTGACAACTGAATATGAAAATGTAGCCCCTAATCTGAAACCACAATGCTGTTTTGAAACCCTAGTCCTATTTTGAAGCCCTATTCTGAAAACCTAACCCTTGCTTGAAACCCTCAGCGGTCATCAAACCGTTACTCTATCTTGAAACTTTACTTTTAAACAAAAACTAGACATTCTGATCACTTTCAACGAAATTCTGTCACCCTGTCTCAAAACCGGAAGCCGAGGCCGACCGTCACTTGCAGCCTGATCTCGATGCCCGAGCAAAGATCTTAATACATAAAAGTGATGTTGGGCGGAAAGAAGAAGAATGAACCCCCCCACCCCACCCCCCCAAAAAAGATACATTTCATTTTTAATTCCACCCGTCCTCCACTGGGAAATAATATCTGCGGACGAGAAAAGAAGCTCTCAATATTGTGTTTGCTTGGCACAGTCATTACTGTGGATATTACTGCAGCCCCGGAGTGGGGGTGCGGCGTTGAGCCGGTGAGGGCACCTTTGGTTGGACCTCGCTACAAG
The DNA here is from genome assembly GCF_001891065.2 of Hippocampus comes. Taxonomy (NCBI): domain Eukaryota; kingdom Metazoa; phylum Chordata; class Actinopteri; order Syngnathiformes; family Syngnathidae; genus Hippocampus; species Hippocampus comes. The sequence continues at coordinate 1,014,433 of NW_017805281.1, read as the reverse complement.
AAACACAGAATTGCCCTCGAGCCAAAAACATTCACAGTGAGTCACAGAACAACTTTACGCAACTTTCCATTCGGCACAAAAGTTGAAGTTGCCGTCGCTTCTTGCGTGATGTGATATACATTTCATGTAATAATATTAATAATCATCATAATAGTTATGATGATTATTATTGTTGTTTTTATGATTATTGTTGGTGTTGGTGTTGTTGGTGCTGTCGCAAAGCAGAAGTCTGGTGTAGTACCTGGACTGACCTGTGAGGGGCAGTATGGTGCAACCAGACTTCTGACGAAATACAAAGAAGAAGCACATGCTTTTTTTTTTTTTTTTTTTGTGGTAAAAGATTTGGACATTTGAACATTTTCAAAATCCAACCCATGCCTAAAACCCAACCCAAGGTTTGAAACCCTAATTTGATAACCCTAATCCTTGTCCAAAACTCAAACCCTGGCTTGAGACCCCTCACCAAACAAACCCCTTTTTCAAAGCCCAAATTTTAACCCTTTTCCTGTGTTGAAACCATATTTTCAAACCTTAACTCAGTGCCAAAGCCCTAATTTGAAAAATGGAACTTTAAGGACAACCATACTTTGAAATACGATTCTTGTCTTGGAAATACCATAATTTCCGCACTAGAAGGCGCTTCGGAATATAAGGCGCACCTTCAATTATTGGCCTATTTTAAAATTGTTTTCATCTATTGGGTGCACTGCATTATGAGGCACATAGAAGCTACAACAGTGGCTGCGTTATATATCCACTAGAGGGAGCTAGGCTAAAGGGAATACAATACAATACAGCTTTATTTATATCGAGCCTTCACTACTGCTGCAGCTGGTGCGCCTTGTCGTGCAGAAAATACGCTAATTGTTTTGTTCTGGTGCGAAAAAGCAATTGAATCTGTCTTTTAATTGGGTGGATTGAGTTGGGGGGGCGGGGGTGTTGTCTGGCGTCCGGCAAGATTAGGAATCGAACACGCGTGTGTATAATATCGTTCGACAATCCGGCGGTCCGAGGAATCCCCCAAGCATCAAATCGGAGGAATCTCCCCGGATGCCGCCAATAAAGCCATCGGGACATTCGGGCGGCGCGCGGGCGGCTCGGTGTGTGATTGATGATGTCTGGGTTCAATCAGAGAGGCCATTCGTCAGCACTGCGCTTTGGCGCCTTTCGGGTTCTGGTGACGGGAGATTAGGGATTTTTTTTTTTTTCTTCCCTGATGTTTTGAGGATGTTTTTCTCCCTTTTCAGCGTCCCGATCGCACGTTTGATTTGCGTATGCTAATCCACTTCCGCCGACACTTTATTTGAAGTTTTACGACGTGCTTGGGGATGAATCAATTCCGAGGAGGACTTCCGCTCGGATGATTTAATGTGCGGGTGGAGCTACCAAACGCCCACTCATCTTTTGCTGTTTTGAGTTTGTCACCGACTCACTCACACGGCGTCAAAAGTTTTCGGCTTTGCTAACTCGCGTGTTGTTATTGCTTATGATTCACATTGATGTCTGTAAATGTTGTCAGCGTTGCTGATTTTCGTTACTCGAGACGGTTGACGTTCTCGTCAACCTCGTTGCAGTTTCTTAACATTTAGATGTTGTTGTGGAACTTTTCTGTTGATACTTTTGCCATTTGATGCGGAGGTGACTAAGATGCCGCTGTCTCGTTTCTGTATGTTGATGGTCTTCTTTTGATGTTGTTTTAACTTTGTTTTGTTGCCGCTTCATGTTGCTGACAGTGTCGTGTTTGAATGAGGGTTGGCAAGCTCTGAAATGAGGCCAATTGGATACGCGGGCTGCAATTCGATTTCCGATGATGACGATATCGTTTAGCGTTCGGGGTGAAAACATTTGATCTGATTCGGTTTAGTTTGGGAGGAATGCAGCCATCTTGTTACCTCTGCGTCCGGCGTCCTAGACGCATAATTTTCCCGCCAGAGGCACAGTTCCAAATAATGTGCGTTTTTGGGAAAAGCAAAAAAAAAAAAACTACGGTAAATCTTTTTTTCCAGCAACGACCGCAGTTTGATAATCGCCGCCATTGTTGTTTTGATCTCACGTCAAATAATCTCGCGTGACGAGATTTCCGTTCTCGCGAGATGAGATTGGCGAGATCGGCCTTCACCGCGTGGACAGCACACGATTGCCAAGTAAAACAAGTGTTGCGAACAAGTGTTGTGAAAGCTTATTGTTAAGATTTTCTATTGCGCAGAAACGTTTGCCCAAAAAGGGAACACCGTTGTTTCTGACGCAAAACACAATGTTCTCGGAACGCATTTCCTGATGTTGAAAATTCCAAGCGGACTCATCATTTTCCGACTGACTGCATTTGGGAAATCTTGTCACGTTGCTATTTTTCATGTCGCTGTTGTGCTTTCTCTGCATTAGCGACGGCTTCCGATCTTGATTTGCTTTTTCTCGGTGGACTTGACGTTGATTCTCATTGTCCGTTCGCCGTGGCGGCAACCAAGACCCCGTGTGGATTTGAATTTCGAAACAAACGCTCACGCGGGCATCGTCCCGATCAGTATTCATCCCGCGCTCTTACCCGCCAGTGACGCGGATCCGATCCGGTATTTCCCAGGGAAGATCAGAGCGCGCAAAGTGACTGCAGGGCCTTTAGGGCCACAAGAGGATGCACTAAAAGGCCCGGCCCGGTCTCGCTCTTTTTATTTAACGCTGCCGCTTCGACCCTGACAGTTCATTTAATCATATTTATATTCACAGCGGAGGAACGTCTCAGGGTTAAGCTGCGCAAAAGCGCCCCAGTCAGTGCTTTTTATCTCGCCGCACACACACACAAAAAAAAAAACTGACCTTCTCCGTGAATTTCCAACGAGGAGGGGAAGACGGAAAAGTTGCCGCGATTGACAGAACACCCGGCTGTGCTCTTGTATTCATTTAGCCTCGCTAACAAGCGCCGCGCCTCTTGTATTCATTTGCCTCGGCAACCGGCCGGGAATGTACTCGATGTGTTTCTACATTTGCTTTTAGGTTCGACTGTGAGCCATTAGCTCGCGCACGCATACAGTGAGCGCACACGCGCACGCACACACACACACACACACACACACACACACACACACACACACACACACACACACACACATTTTTTCACACACACACACACACACACACACACACACAGGCGAGGGTAAACAAGGCCTTGCGCAGAAAGGCAAACACAGCAATATCGAGCGGCGCCGGCTCATTTGCATTAGCCGCCATCTCCTCACGCTAACCGGTCCCCGCAGTCTCGTTTAATTGAGGGCCTGCCGTAAATTCCAGTGAGCCCCCCTACCCCCCCCCCCTTTCTTCCATATTAAGCAAATTAAACAGTAAATTCCGAGACTGCTTTTTGGGTGGGAAAGCAGCTCGGGATGGCGCGATTGAATGCGAAGCTGGCGTCGCGGCTGTAAAGCTGTCGCGGCTAAATGGATATCATTGTTCTGACACTCCCGTTTGTCAACTGTAAATCCCAAACGGGTTTCGTGGATGTCACATTTAGAATGCTGCCGTCCTTTCGGAATTCCTCTCTTTGTACTTCGGTGCTGAAAGTTTTGTGATTTGATCTTTTTGGAATGAGTTTTGTGTTTTGATGATGATGCTGGTGGTTAGCGTTGTGTTTTGAAAGCGGCTAATTTTCACAAACTTTGGAACCTCAGTTCATACACTTTATTCATCAACTGTTCATGAACCGAGGTATTTTTTCCCCCCCATCAACTCAGTGGCTGGCAGCTGTTTTAAAAGGAGAGTTTCTAATTTTGCCAGAGCAAACTTTGACTGAGAGCATTTGGAATAAGCTTTCAAGACCCACCGGATATTGTCTTCTGTGGCAATATAATCTAAAAAAGGAAGTACCTCTTCTTTTATCATTTAAAAAAAAAAAAAAAAAAAGGTCTGTCTAGGTTCTTTCATTCTTCAATATTGAGCAGGAGATGATGGGTTTGACCAAAATCATCCGGTTTCTGACCAAAAAGCAGAGAAAATGAGCTTTTTGAGAAAAGAAACAAAAAGAATAGTGATTTTGATGCTAATATGTTTTTTGCTGACACCTTCAACCATCAAGCAGCAAAATTAAGATTGAGATCGAGCTTCTATTGGCAAAATGTAAACTGTGAAATAAGAGGGAATGCAAATCTGGGCCTCAGTTATGCAAAATGCTAATGTGAAGGCTCACTGCACGTTCTTACAACTACAATTATGCTATATAGGCGGACATGTACAGAAAATGTTGGTTGCAGTTCCACAAAATCCTTCCAAAAAGTTTCCAAATATACGTCAAGCCCGAAACCGACACGCAGGGCAACATTTATTTCCAGAAATACCGTGCCACCCGATGTTCTGCTCTTGAACTTCATGAACGCCTTCCATTCACATGTATGATTTTGTCATGTGAGCATCGATGTACAAGGGTTTGACTGAACACAAATTCCAAATTGGGTCTCACACCCTGGAGTGGAGCGAGTTGAGGGATAGGCAACTAACAAAATTGTTTTGCTTTGATGTTACGGTCGACTTGACTTTTTCCCGTTTGTCACGGGGAAAAAAAATGTGAGACAAGAGAGAGGACAAGCACTTTGGGACAAATGAGAGATACAGTTAAAAAAAAAAAAAATGCAACGAGACGGTTGGAATACAAGCAGGCCAGCGGCTGTAAAGAAGATCCGAACTACAAACGTAAACACGCATGTCTTCTTTCGTTTTGACACAATCCGCCACACATCTCATCTTGTCTGCTACGATATTGGACAAGAAAGACGCGACAAGCGCAAACCGACCTTGTTTTCACAGTTCGGATGATGTTACAAGTGACACGAGGGAATTGAAGCCCTTCAGGGACAGCGGTTGCGACAGTGGACATCTTAAAATGTTATCAGGTTACAGGGTGCATGAAAGGGTTAAGAAGTGCGCAGAATTTTTTTTTTTTCCTGAACGCGCTGGTGAGTGGGTTATGCTAATAGGAAAGCATTAAATTAAGTACAAACAATACGATGCTAATAAGGAATGATCAGTCATCACTGATTAGGTTTTAGCGCGTTTTACAGCCGTGGCGCCGCTCCGAACACTTCCTTTAACTTGTGCGCCGCCCCCACAAAACGAGCCGCTCCCATAAATCAAGTACCCCCGTCCCCAGCGGTGCTTCTAATCGAGCCGATTTAATCTGCGGCCAAAGTGAGCGCTTTCTTTCTTCATGAAGTTACGACTGCTGTCACGGCAACGACGACGGCGGGGCGGCGCTTTTGACGAACCTGTCTCTTTCTCAATGCCGTGACGCTTGCGCGAAACCCTTCAAAAAGTCACATTTGTCTTGCTATGTCGCCTTTACATGTTTACGATAGCAACTGAAATATAATTAAAAAGTAAATTACAAAAAAAAAAAAATCTTCAAGGGGACATCAACCCCAAAATATTTTTTTAAAGCAATGGGGTTTTTTTTTGCCTCCGCACTCGTTGAAAAACGGCATTCTGATTCATGTTTGTGGAATATGAGTTTAGCAGTAAAATTCACCAGTTTTTTTTTATCCGTTTCAGGGGGCGGCCATTTTGCCACTTGCTGTCAACTGAAAATGACATCACAGTTGCTCGGGGCTCAGGTGAGCTGTGAAATATATATAAAAAAAAGATTTGGGGGTTGACATTCCAATTCACAATGAGGAAAATTGCATCAGCTGATGTCCAAAATAAAATGAAATTATTTCAATAAATTTAAAATGGTGCCTGGCGAAAATAAAATACTGATCACAGGACGTGTTCTACACCACTGAATGACGCCTTAAGAAAATAAAATCGAGTCAAGAAAACACGACTGAATGAAAACAAATTAAACAAAAGAGAATTAGATTAAACAAGATCAAATCAAGTAAAATTAGATTAAGGCCAACAAAACACAATGAATGCTGTTTTGGATGAGAATGAACAAAGATCGATATGCCTTGGCAGCTCCGAAACGGATCCCAGAAGGCAAGAGAAAGCTGGGACGGCCGAAGAAGATCCGGCGAGCAACTTTTAAAGATTTGAACGAAAGAAAAGTCAACTGGGCTGACATGCAAGGTGTTGCAACTAACAGGGTGAAATGGAGAAAACTTGCTGCCCAAAGCGCCAATGACGCCGGAAGAACAAAGGTCAAAGGTCAGGGAATTGACAATAACGTTAATTCAAAAATATTAAATTACAGTCAGTGAAATAAAATGAGATGAAATAAAAGTAAACAAGCGACAATAAAATGAAAAATAAATCCAAATTTTAAAAATTAATTAAAGTCAAATAAAGGTAAAATAAATCATACAAAATAAAATAAAAGAATAACAAAATACAATTAAAGACAACTAAATGAAAATGACAGGGCAAATCTAACAACATTTGAATTAAAGTGAACAAAATAGAAAATTAAATGAAACAATGAAATAAGATGAAATTTTAAAAAAATCGAATCAAGCGAAGGGAGCTGAGGAAGGTCTATCGTTGCGGGTACCATTTTTGGGGGATTATTATTTTCTGCCACCTGAGCAAGAACGCAAATGCTTTGGGCTTGCCATTTGACGTGCAAGGTGCCAAAAAAGGAGCCAAAATGTTGTTTTTGTTCCTTCTTTTTAGCCAGAGAAATTTCTTCCTCACTGCAGATTTGTGTTTATGTTTCTTTGGTTTCAAACAAACCACACACACACACACACACACACACACACACACACACACACACACACACACACACACACACACACACACACACACACAAATCAATCAAAAAAATCACCGTGCATCAATTTTGTGCCGGCAAGACGTCGCTTGCGTGATTGACACATTTAACAAGCACAGAAAAACAAGTGTGTGTTTGTGTGTTTTTTAAGGTGGCAAAACAAGTGTTTCCTCTAATCACCATTTCATCACTTCTTCCACTTTACTACCACACCGTACACTTTTTGCCGTTTAGCTCTCGGCAATCAGACACTTTAAAAGTTTTTTGGTTTTTTTTTTGCCTTCCAGTCACACTGCGGGCCTGATGTTTTTTGACATTTTGTGCCGATCAATAATTGATTTGATATTTTACTTTTCAGCGTGTTGAAGTCAGCACACCTGTGACGCGAACATTTATTGTATTTCGAAAACCACTTCAATACGGCTGTCACGGGAAATGAGAAATTAGAAAAAAAAAAAACAAAAAACAATCACAACCAGGCATCAGTCACTACAGCAGGCATCCAATCGAAGCTGCTACATTTCATACATCTTCATTTCCCGTGAATAATAGGCAATAGGCAATTTTTTTTTCAAGAAAAAATATTACTTAAAAAAAAAAAAATCACAAATCAAAGCTCCAGCGAAAGACTGAAAACTTTTGACATCGTATTGAGGTTGACCATTTCCAAGGGGTTTTAAGTGCAGCAGAGCAGCTAAATAGGAAGCTTTGTGTGGTTGCTCCAGAATCCATTATTACTTCATCATTGATGTTCTTCTCAGCACTGAGCTACTGACGAAAAGTCAGGACATGATCTCTCTCTCTCGGCTCCTGCATTTGGACAGACTTAGTCCATCTGTTCACGGATTAATTAGCCACGTTAGCCCACCGGCATTGGCAACATCTAACACTTGTTCTGCGCTCATTCAGGCATGTTGTTCGCTAGTTGTACATTGTCGAGTCACCTCCCGTCATGATTGTTGGTCCTCGTTCAGTCATGTGGGAAGGTGTGGGATTTATTTTCAATCATATTTTTTTTTTTTTGGGGGGGGGGGAGTATTGTATTAGGATAATTATTATTATACTCGGGAAATTACGGTACATCAGATTCACTGTCAAAGCATCAGTTACTACAGTCGACAAGCTTCAAATGTTGTTTTCTTCTGTATCTATCTGCACCCTGCTGTCACACTTGTGGAGCCCACTGGCGGCGAATCAAAAGCAGTTTCCGTGGTCGACATCAGAGTGCATTTGGATGTCCAGTTGTCAATCAGTCACTACACGTCGCCAGTCCGCGTGAGGGCAAATCCTGAAGAGTTAGGGACTGGTCGCCAGTGAATGTCAGGGTACAGAGAAACAAACACGCAGTCCCACCCAGACTGACATCTGTAGATAATTTCATCTTCTATGAAGCTAACCGTGGGGACTCGAACCCAGAACCTCAAAACTGTGAACATAAATGCGAAACAATAAGTCCACATTTTTTTCTCCAAATATTATGTGCGTTTGCGTCGCATAACAGTTGCTATTTGCCGGACTGGTTGAAAACAAGCCGCTAGAGATTAACAAGACTGTATCTTCACACCCAAGGCTCTAAAAGACACGCGAACGTGCGTGCGCGTGCACAGATGCGCGCGCGCACAACCACACAACGGAGAATAAAAGCCGCCCTTCATGTGCTGTCAGGGCGGCTTAGGAAGCTTCATCATGATTCAGACATCAGTCAAAAAAAAAAAACGGCTGATGCAGTGAAGGTGTTGCTGCGACAGTGTTCCCAGCCTGCTGCATCGGGACGTCCGCCTGCACATTCGCGCGGCGCCCACACAGCAGCGCATTGGATTCCCCCCAACGTCCCCGCCGCAAGATCCTCCCGCCCGCTCACTCGGGGTGTCCCGGCGGGCTTCATTAAAGCCGCGCTTAGCGCTCAAATGGCGTCCGTGGAGACTCCGTCCCGTCCCGCGACGACCGAGAGTTTGACGGAGTCGCTGACCCGTGAGTAATGAAGAAGAACGAGAGCGGGAGTAGGAATTTCACTCCTCCGGCGGGAATTACCGCAACATGTCAGAACATTATAAAGCTGTAGTGAAGCAGCATGCGGCTCAGGATACTCACATAAGCCGGAAGTTCCAATTGCGGTGGTGGTATTCGTGCAAATCTGAACATTCGGGCCCTGAAGACAGTTTGATTTAGCAAGATGACATTTGGTAGGTTTTTCTATCATGATCCATCCATCCATCCATTTTGTTATTCGCTTTGTCCTCACAAGGGTTGAGGGGGTTCTGGAGCCGATCTCAGCCGTCTTCGGGCATTAGGCGGGCGACATCCTGAACTGGTTGCCAGCCAATCGCAGGGCACACAGAGACAAACAACCATCCGCGCTCACACTCACACCTAGGGACAATTTGGAGTGTTCCATTAGCCTGCCATGCATGTTTTTGGAATGTGGGAGGAAATCGGAGTACCCGGAGAAAAACCACGCAGGCACGGGGAGAAAAAATGCAAACTCCACACAGGAAGGCCGAAGCCGGGATTAAACCCACGACCTCTGCACTGTGAGGTCGACGTGCTAGCCACTTGACCACCGGGCCACCTTATATCATGATAAGACCCACAAAAAGAAAAAAAAAAAAAAACAATACACAATGCAAGTCTGCTGTTTTGATTTGGAGCAACGCAGTTGTTTTCGCCATTGCAGTAATACAAATTTCACCAGAAGCCAAATCAACTTCAGCAACAAAAAATTTGGTAGGTATAGCATCATGATTTGACCAACAAAAAAGTCTCAAGGAGCCATGCCAGAAAATACTGTGTGTGAAATGTTCGTCCGTTTATCTTAAACTTATTATTCTCCCATAAAAATGGTAGGAAGGAAGGTGGCTGGCATCTTCGGGTAACTGTGCCTTCTGCCATCTCATTGAAAAGTATTTCATTGCTCTGCCTGTCATTTTACATGGATAGACAAACAAAGATTCCATATCAGTATCTTTCACTCAGAAAAAATTATCCAGAAAAAGTCAAATATTTGCAGCCTAAGTAAGAAGTGTGAAAAATGGCTCGAAAACATCCACACACACACACACACACACACACACACACACACAAACACACACACACACACACACACACCCACACGCACACGCACACGCACACACACACCGTCTATATTTTTAAGATCTGCTTTTAAAGGAAGTGTCTTTGACATGTTGTCTGAAGAAAAATGTCCTCCAGGTGAATGTGAGAGTGGCGACACGAAAAAGCCTTCCTTCCAGCCGACGGCTAATGTTTTGACCTTTTCCGTATAAAAGGCAAGACGGGACAAGCAGGATGCGATTTTTGGACTTAGTGGGTTAAGTGAGCATTTTTTTCAGCATGTCGAGCGGAAAGAAAATAACTTTCTCCGCTTGGATTCGCGACAAGGCGACTTTGGAGAAAAGGGAAAATGTGTCCTTCTCCGTGGTGAGCCGTCTTCAAAGTGTGTGCCGCGATGGCGGGGGTGCGCGAGGCGGGAGGGGGGGCGATAAGTGTTGGGGATGTGTTAAATTTGAATACAATAACATAAAATAAAGCCGGTTGTCACGCTCAGGCAGACCTTTCCTTTCTGTCCAAAGCTGCTCGACACAGTTACGGATTTACCAAATCCTCCCGAGACGAAACCAACTCTGTCACTTCATTGTGTGAGA
>NW_017805281.1:990831-1004044 GCF_001891065.2 Hippocampus comes | reverse complement strand
CTTCCAACCCGAAACCCTCTGCCAGCCTTCCATCATTTCGCTACTCCTCTCGGGGAAGTCAGGTGGCAGTTCGAGCTTTTAAGCGCTTTGGGATTTGTTTCAATTTGATGTGGAAATGGAAAAAAAAAAAAAACAAAAGACCGAAAATAAAATAAAGACGGACGGGCCCTCGCCATATGTTTTGTATGCAAGGCTAAAATTTGACAGCAGGGAGACACAATCTAAAGGAGGGGTTTGTCTTTGATGGATCCCTGGAAATAGACAAAATGAGCCCAAAATGTATGTTTCAAATCAAAATGGCCGAATTCCTGTGTCTTTTCAGGCATGACTTCTTGAGACTTTTTTTGTGGGTCTACTTATGACAGACATGTCTACCACATTTCACGTTGCTAAGTCCACTTGGCTGGATTTTCAAATGTTCATAAATTTTCCAAACAACCATTAAAAAGGCTGCTTCAAACCAAAATGGCAGACCTGGTGTATCTTTTCAGGCATGGCCTTATTGATTCTTTTTGGGGGTTTGCTCATGATAGACATGCTTAACCAATTTCACGTTGCTGGGGTGGAATAAAAAAAAATGCATGAATGGCTCAAGCTATTGGCCTCTTCAAACCAAACTTGAAGACTTCCTGTGACTTTTTGGCCATGGCTCGTTGAGACTTTTTTGTGGGTCTACTCATGATGGACATGCTTCCAAATTTATATGTTGCAAAATGAAACTGTCTTCAGTTGCATTTTCAAAACAATCTGGGGGGGTGGGGGGGGGGCAAGCCCATTTTTGGTGATTATATTGAAAAAAAATGCTGATTTGTCAAAGTTTCACCAGGACGAACTTGACCAGACAATTTGGTGAGTTCTTGATTCTGGCAAAAGCCCAAAATGTGGCGATTAATTTGGCCTCAGAATAACAGCGTCTAAGAAAGGAAACTATTTCACTTCAGGCTTTGGCCGGAGGGGGGGAAAAAAAAAAAAAAAGAATCCATTATCCACAGCCATGTCTCGGGGGTCACCTGGTCCACTGAGCAGCGTGGAATCGCAAGAAGGGATTGAAATTGAAAAAAAAAATAAAAAGACTTAAAAGCCAGGAAACAATTCCTGACATTTTTGCATGAAGTTTTTTTTTCCTTTGATGTGCTCGTAATATAATCTTAATTAGCAGTGTCTGCTTTGCACAAGTGATCTGTAACATTTATCTCCAAACGGGAGAAATAAAAGCTTAATAAGAGGGGGGGAAAAAAAAAACTTTAATGAGGAAGAAAAACTATTTCAAGCGAGAGGTGAAAAATGGAAAATATTCCCAGAAAGGGAATGATGATCACAATAAAAAGCAAATGGCGTGAAAACATCTGGTAAAAATGGCCACGGAGCTTCTGCGGGGAAACATTGTGCCGGTGTGCTTTAAATACGCGCAAATCAAAAGTCGGCCGGCTAAAAACTGCTCGGGGAGCCGCTCCGTGCGAAAAGGATGCCAGCGGGTTTGAGTCCATAAAAAGTCAATGATGGCAAACGCGGCTTTGAAAAACACAACCGCTCGGGAAATCTTCTCTAATGGAAAAGAAGCGGCAGAAAGGCGGAGGCGCGGAAAAAAACAAAAAAAAAAAATAAACATGCGGCAGACATTTGAAAATGGAGAAAATATTACCTATAAACAAACGCCAATTTGAGCAAATCATTTGACGGTCGCCGAGATCCTCCTTAACATCGGAAAGACTTGATTGCATCAAATAAAACCAATTTGCTCCCTCATGAATTACAGACTATAACAGTTGCAAAAAAAAAATGCCAAAGTAAAAGCAAAACTGTTTCAGAATCAAAATCCATTTATAAATATTGTGAAGGATAAATAATTGAACTTCGCTAGGCATGTCTCTTAGGAGAGTCAAAGAGATTTTGGAATTAGCATCGGATTGGCCCCCCCACAGCCAGTTCGATTTGGCAACAAGATTTTTGGTGGACATGCCTATCACAAGTAGACGGTCAATCAAGTCTCGAGAAGTCACACAGTGATTTTCTTTGAAAATTCATCTCCCACAGCCAGTTTATAACCTGACATCATGGAATTCTGTCGGCATTTCTATCATAAGGTGACATTAAAAAAAAAAAAAAACAAGCATCAAGGAGTCATGTCTGAAAAGACAGCTATAAATTTGATGTGAAGTGGCCATTATAGGCTCGGTTCACTCAATTTTACCAAACCCCATATTTATTGAAAAGTCAGCCCCCCCCAAAGCCAGATGAATCCGGCAACATCAAATGCCGAGGCAAAAAAAAAATAAATAAATAAATAAAAATAAAAAAACTGAAGAAGTCATGCGTGAGCATAGCACACGACAACTGCCACTTTAGTTTGATGCCTTTTTAGACTTGTTTTGTCCATCCACATTTTATAAGATAAGATAAGATAAGAAAACCTTTATTATCTAATTGCTACCAAATTTGGACCATGCAAATGGGACAAATAGTTGATGTTAAATAACCAAATCATTTTACTTTTGGTCATTGCGTGTGGATGGACCGTGGCAGTGAAGTTATATCACTGCTCTCATCTGTCGTTTTTGTCGATGTTTGGCAATAGTAACAGCGATTCATCAAAATACATTGAAACTAAGCCCGCTATCGCCGCCAAAGGATCTTTCCGAATCAGAAAATTTAATAGAAGTGAAGGTGACACATGAATTCAGTTTGGCGCTCATTGAAACTCACGTTGGTGTAAGCGAGGAAGCTGACGACTCGCGGGAGGTAGCGGCTTGAATCGTGGCCAAAAAAGCGAGAGGAGCCGACAGGACTTGAGAGGCGGCGAAGCGGCGAGTAATTAAAGGTGGTCCTAACGGGAGAGTTGTGGTGGGAGGAGGGTGGGGGGGTGCGTTTGATGTAACGCTTCCCGGCAGGCCCGCCTTTCACGCGGCCGACAGGAGGGGCGCTAACATGACAGTTGGCGATGAATGCGTTTGTTCCGCAGCTCGGATAAACACGCGGAGCGGCTGACAGCAGATCAGGAAGCTAAAAATACTCAACGGCTTAATTAGGGCGGTGATGACCCCGCCCGCCTTTCGGGCGGATAAACACTCTTTCATGCCGCCTGCCTTTCCTTGCGCACTCACACAAACACACTGAAAGATACGTTGAAACCACAATGGCAGGTGACTTTTTTGTAGATCTACCAAGGATGGACATTTCTACCAACGTTTGTGTTGCCAAATCAAAGTGACTTCGGGGGCTGGATTCTTTTTCTTTATGTAGTTGGCCGCAATTTGGACCTACTGAGCCTGAAATGACCAAACCAAAATAGTCCCCTTTCTGTATTTGTTTAGGGGGCATGGCATCATGAGACTTTTTTTTTTGCAGCTCTATATGCCTGATAGACATGACCACAAAATTTTGTATTGCTCAGTCAAAATGACGACAGTGGCTGAATTAAAAAACAAACTCCAAGCCAGCGACTGTTTTGTACTTTATAGCGAGTCATCAAATTTCAATGCAATGGTCTGCTCACAGGCAAACAACAAAAACTCCATATGCTCTGCAATTGATGGTCATTCATCTGTGCAGTATAAAAGGTGCAAATGTCATCGCAATTGAGGAAAAATTTGAAAGAGGTCCATTTTCAAGGACAAACGGCCAAGATAAGCTGCTTCAATCCTAAATGGCTGACTTCCTGTGTCTTTCCGAACAATTCTTCCCGGGACTGGCTGAGGGGGCTGAATTTTGCCAAAATAATTCCAAGGGGCAACGATCCCTGGAAATGACCACTAAAATTGCCAATTCAAACCACACTGTCAGACCGACTGTGTCTTTTTTGGCATGACTTCCTGAGACATTTTTGTGGGTCTACTGGTAATAAACGTGCCTACTATGACTCTGTGGTGGCCTCAGCCATTACTAATTTTCAAAACCAGCAGCTATTACACACACACACACACACACACACACACACACACACACGCACACACACACAAAATAATACACAACATGCACACACACTATCCAACTTCTCACACCGAAATTGAAGAAGTACAAACCAAAACGCTGACATGAGTACCAATTACAAAAATGATTTAACGATCTCTACTGATCGTTAAAACATTTTGTTGATGTATTTACCCAATTTGATGTATTGGATGGGATCCCACTTCTGACACCATTTCAGAGTAGCTTCCATGTTTCCTGTGGCTCCGCGCTCCTTCCCCCCGCTGGGGAATATAGATGGGGGCGGGGGGGTAGAAGAAGCGGGGGAAAGTGGAGTGAAAGTAGAAGGCCTGTTTACAAAGCGCGCCATCTGCAAAATTGTCAGGACCGTCCAAGTAGCTGAGGCGGCGGACAGCCTAATGGAAGCTGATGAATAAAATGTTCATCTTTCATCTATTTCTCCATTTTGTCACTAATATCTGCCCGCTCGCCTTTTCAGTTCTCCCAATGCCGTCTGGAGTGCGGCAAAGAACATTTGGTAATTGAAGATCATTGTCTCCGCCAGGCCCTGCAGGATTGAGGAAGTCTCATCTCAAAATGCTCGCACACGCACACACACACACACACACACACACACACACACACACACACACACACACACACACACACACACACACACAGAGAGACAGACACACACCTCTTTGGATCGGTTCTTTACATAATGCCAGGCAAAAACCACTTCTGAGAGAGAACATGAACTGAAGAGGGCAAAAATCGATGAGGACATCGTATAAAAGTTCAATGATCACCATTTTTAGTCTTTTTTTTTCTACATTATGCACAACTCTCATTAATTGTGCAATAATCTAATCGTAACATGTATTTGTTACATATTTTGATGCATTTTTATGCTTTAGAAAACATTTATGTCTGAATTTTGGGGGGGGGGGGGGCTTGGAACAAATTAGGGCATTTACATGGAAAACGCGTCTCTAATTCCAAAAGTTTCTACTTCAGAAATTTCTTCCAGCACCAATTAATTTCGTAAGTAGATGTACCACTGTAGAAGGTTGCACTGTTGATTTCCTCATTTTAAAACAATTCACTGCAACTAAAGTTAACAACAATGGTGGGTACACCACGACAAAAAAAAACGTCAACGTCTCAATGAAGATGAAATAGGCCCGCGTTGTTCATGTAGGGGTACAATCACTGGATTAATAACGTTGTTCGGGTCGTATGGGCTTGTCACTGTACCATTCACAAAGTGTCGAGTAGTTCTGGATCAACTGTGGCGCACCTGCCCACACTGTTACACCGCCACAAATGAATAAAACGACACGTCTTGTTCTTGGTCAGCTACTGGCAATCTACAGCAGATCTCCAAACATTCTGCTGATCATTTTGATTGACGTCTTGCCCAATGTGCTGTCAGTACACTAAACATTCTTTGTATGCTACTCCTCATTTTAAGCACATCATTTTTCAACCGATCGTCTGCAATCCATCAGGCGCACGAGAATCGGATTGATTTCCGAAGTATATCTGACTCGCCCTAAACTAGCCGCCTGCAACTTTGAAGAAATCTCAAATCTTTCCAGACCATTTTTTGATCTTCTTTCAACTTTCTGGGATTATTGTTCCATACTGCAGCAAGAAACCCATTAATCGTCAATGCTATCTGATCCCCAAATTCGTTGGAATACATGTACAAATGTCCCAATCAAAATCAGGACACGTTTGAAAACAAGCCCAAAAAAAAGGAAACAAACTTTACAAAGTACGCTTTGCCTGCCTTAAATGATCCTCTAGTATGCACTTAGGCTGGCCCCTCCCAGATTTATGCAAATGTATGCAAACGTATGCACACTGAATCAATTCAATACGTCCGCATATAAAACAAAAAGGACTTTTTTTTTTTTTTTCTAGTGGCTTTTCCTGTCCGCTGCGTCTGTGACACTTAAAATACTGAGTTTAATCCGCCCGGCAACGGCGGCACAAGTCAGAGGGGCTCGTTTAAAACTTGTGCTGACTTTGGAATTAACGGAGCGTCTCGCCAAAAAGAGGGCCGTTAGCGAAATGTGCAGGGATAAGCAAGCGGGAATTCCACGGCTGAGGCGATAGTGGCGAGGGAAGAGATGGCGCGTTAACCCTTGGATCGTCTTTGGTATTAAATTGAACGGTTTTGACATTTGAGAGCTGAAAAATGCCCTGCGTTTTATTGTTTCACCCTGAATGACTTTTCCCAAAAACAACCCAAAATATTTTAAAATGTCTCTTTGTTTTTTTTGTTTTTTGTGATGTTTTGGATTTTGTGTACACCGAGGCTGTTCCAGATCTGTTTAGATGGATTTTTGATTTCCCCAGTTGGTGTTAAAACAAATCTTTAAACTGTGAAACTTTACATGCCATAAATGTGTGAAACTTTGATGGGACAGGGGTAAACGGTCCATCAATAGGGAATAGCTTGGAACTGTCTTGAGAATTGTTTGTGTAGCCACAATTGATCTTTGAATGGTCAAAGAGTCTAAAGTCATGTATCGATGGATTTTTAATGTTCACGGGGGAGTTTGAAAGTCTCGAGAAAGGTCTCTTTAACCGCCACATTTGCATACACCTGCTGGTCTTGGAGGGTCATGGGGGAAGTCTGAAAATGGTGAAAACGGCACAAGGTTAATCATTTGTACTAAACGTGAGGAACAAAAGGCGGGAAAAACAAGGACATTGCTCTCGTCAGGTCCAACAAAAATCACTCTCAACTCTAAGTAGAGTTAAATTCTATTCAACTTTAACGGACAACACATTTGTTTTTGTTCCATTGGCAAGACCCCACCGTACCCTTGGCTTACTGTTCACCTTGCCTGCGTTGTGTGCATGTGTCTGCACATGTGCGGTAACGGGTCGATCGCGAGAGGTTGGCGGCTTGAAAAGTAGATCTACGGTCAAAAAAGGTTCGACACTGTCATTGCTCCTGTTTTGGCCGGTGATGAACCTTTTTTTTATTCGCCATGTGCTGTGATGGAATATGAATATCCATCCATCCATTTTTTTGAACCGCTGTATCCTCAGAAGGGTCGCGGGGGGTGCTCGAGCCTATCCCAGCTGTCTTTCAGGCAGTAGGCGGGGGACACCCTGAATCGCAGGGCACATATGGACGAACAACCATCCTCGCTCACACTCACACCTAGGCACAATTTAGAGTGTTCAATCAGCCTGCCATGCATGTTTTTGGAATGTGGGAGGAAACTGGACTGGAGAAAACCCGTGCAGGCCCGGGGAGAACATGCAAACTCCACACAGGGAGGCCGGAGCTGGAATCGAACCCGGTACCGCTGCACTGTGAGATCGACGCGCTAACCACTCGTACACCGGTACGCAATTCTAATGAAGTTTAGGACATTGTGTTCAACAGAAATAAAAGCCACTGGTGAAACATAAAAATAAATAAATATAATTGATGAAGGATGAAGTAGTGCATTCATATCAGACTACCATAAATACAAATTAAAAATATCCCCTTGATCATAATTTGATTTGGACAAGCATGAGGATATTAAAGATGAAGGTACATTGTGGGGTATGCAGTTTTGGGGGGGTGGGGGGCAATCGAATGAAGCTTGGTCTCATGTGGAAGGAGGCGTGTCAGGTTCTACAAGAGTGTAGCACGCTGATTAGCCTGAGCAAATGTGTTTAGCGGGAACGAAACCTGATCAAAAAGCCAGCATTGGGAACACACTGTTGACTTCCTGTCTGATAAGAGGAATAGGGCAGCGTCCTTATCGAACGCCGGCAGACTTGATTTGGACAAGAGAGGCTGCGGAGAAAGAAGAAGAAGAAAAAAAAAAGATGTATTTCTTTCGGCAGTTTTGCACGTGGCTGCAGAACACAGCGGTTATACTTCAGGCTTTAATGGCTGAAGCCAGTTAAGTAAATAAATATTTCAAATAACATAGCTCAAAAATGACACCAGCAGGATTTCTTTCGGAAATAACAACCCTGGAACATCAGTGGAAAGTTTTCAAGAGCTGACAGGCAATAGACGTATACCAGGACATTACCCGTGCATCAGTCACTACAGTGAGCAAGAATACAAAAGCTTTTTCTTTCTATATTCTATGAGTCGATGTGAAAGTTGCACATCAGTCACTACAGTGGACAAAGATACAAAAACCTGCGTTATTCTGTTTGCATGAACCAAGAGGTTAAAAATTGCACATCATTCACTACAGTTGACAATACAGAGGACAGCAAATGAAAATGTTTTCCTCTTCAGTCTTAATATGAAAGTTGCACATTCCTCACTTCAGTGGACAGCTATTCCGAAAGCTATTTTCTTCTATCGGCTTGAATCTTGATCATAAAATTGTACATCAGGGACTACAGTAGGCTATTACTCAAAAGTTGATTCTTTTAGAAGTTTAGACATTAACGCTGGCCACCACGTAAAAAAGGCTTAATGTCGGACCGTGCTTTGTCCAAGTTGGTCATCAGTGACTACAGTGGAGAATTATTCAAACGCTCCTTTCAATACGCATCAGTCTTGTTGTCAAAGTTGCACATCAGCCACCACAATGGACAGCTCTTCAAAGTCCGCTACTTTTTTTCCCTTCCATAATTCCAATTCACGAGAGCCACATCAGTCACTACAGTGGATGCATTTGTGTCGAGCATTTGTAATGTCTCCCAGCCGAAATTGCAGGAATCGGCGTGTGGGGCTAGCTGAGCAATGAGCTTTTCTGGGGTGTTATTGATCACCCGACGTCCGTTCCTATAACAGGCAGCGTCCACTTCATTAGTCGGAGGGAGGCCAGCTAATTGCGCTTCACTTGAAGCGCCAGCTTTATTGCCATCGTCTTATAGCGCGATCAATGCTAAGCGGCGATTGAAGTGGGACGATGGTATCGTACAACTCACACATCTTATATGTTATTGTTTACACCCCTTGTATTGATAGGTAACCCATTTGAACCTTGACTGCGAGGCATATTTCCCTGCCACTCGTCCACCGTGCAACTAAAGGAACAGATCGATTTAAGTAGCACAATTTTCAATAGTATGACGAAAAAGATGTTTTTGTGTAGTGTGTGTGTGTGTGTGTGTGTGTGTGTGTGTGTGTGTGTGTGTGTGTGTGTGTGTGTGTGAGTGTGTGTGTGTGTGTGTGTGTGTTTGTATTAGGTCAGAACGACCTGCAAGGAACATGCTCTGCCTGATCTCCATCTTCTCAACTTCTCACGCCGGCAGCAAAGGCGCCCAGATGGATAGACGGATGATTCTTTTTTTTTTTTCCTTTCTCCTCCTCAAGATCCATCAAGAAGAAAATAGATCTGCTGTCCGAGAGCCCAGGCAGAGGGGATATTTCACCAGAGAGCAAAAAGAAGGAGAAGAAGACGGCCAAAGAAAATTGATGCGGGGAGAAGGCGGCGAGATCGCGGAGGCTGCTTTTGCGCCGTCACAAATGAAAATCCAATTTAACCGAGAAAAAAAAAAGGTCTGACGGAAGGAAGGAGAGAATGAAGAGGAGGTCAAGATGGACAATATGCCGGTCAGCGATTGAAGGCTCTGTGTGTGTGTGTGTGTGTGTGTGTGTGTGTGTGTGTGTGTGTGTGTATACAAGTGTTAAATGTTTCAGTACTTTTTGCACAAGCTGGTGTTCTCTAACGAAGAGCTTACTGAACGGCCAAAAATTCACAACAGGTGTCTGATCCTTGAATCGACCAAGACATGCCCTGGTTCAATTGGAGCAAGCGTTTCAACAGTCGTTCTCATCACTGTTTACATTTTGACATCATGAGACCAAGACGACACCTAACCATGGATCAACAGCACCTTGCCATTGTGATACTTAAAACAGGAGGAAGTGGCCACTAAGCTTAGAGTGTCATCAGCAGGTTGCAACAGAGATACCGAAAGACTGGAAGAGTCACAGAAAGACATAGAAGTGGATGTCCTTTGGACACATCCCATGCTGATGACCGCTACATTGTCAGTTAGGTTGTGGCTCCAGCGTGGAACAAAAATTCTTGGCAGGTTGAATATATCAGACATCCGAAGCATCCGTTTTAAAAAATAGAAAATCCACAGTGTTCTTGCTCTGACAAAGGAACGAGATTTATCAAATGGATTTAATCCCGAGTTCCCTTAACCACCTTGAGACAAATTCCATTCAAATTTATGAAGGTTCTTGCTCCAATTTGAAATCCTTATGGAAGGTTGATGACAGCTGCGGTCACCGAAAGCATCTATTTTTTGAATCTCATCACAGTTCATAAAAACAACCCCAGACTTCTTTTCTCCACCTTTGATCTTTTAACCAGCACTCATACTAAAAGATACCCCACAGACACCACAGCCCCCTGTGAGTTCTTCGCAGACCACTTCAGAAATCAAGGACATATGATCCTGTCTTTTAGCTCATCACATTCTAAGTTTCAATAAACCTGGACAGTCATTTGGCTACCGGAGGAAAGACTGGAAAGTTTAGCTTGGCTGATGCAAGGATACTTGATCGAGTTTTCTCCCAGTTAAATCCAACAACCTGCCTTTTAGAGGCTTAAGGTACATCTTTTTAACTTGGCTCATTTATGTACTTTTTTTGACTTCTTTCACTTCAAGCCTTTCCATTTACTTTTGAGTGAGGCAATCCTCCATTAAGTGTCTCCAGTTGGTCCAGAATACTGCTGCTTGACTGGTAAGAGGGAGCACATAACTCCAACTGTGGCATCCCTTCACTGGCTTCCCATACATTTTACAGTTCTTTTACGATCCTACTATTTCTTTTCAAATCTTTAAATGGCCTCGCTCCAACTTACCTCTCTGAGCTCCTCCGTCCCTACACACCTGCCCAGTGTGTCGGGTGTGGGGACCACACATCATTAGAGGTACCAAGAACTAAGCAGAGGCTTTTCCGTTGCTGGACCCTCTCTTTGGAATGACCTCCCACTGAACATTTGGCAAGCCCCCTCGCTGCCGATGTTTAAAATTCGTCTCAAAACTCATTTGTTTTCTTTGGCTTTTGACTCAAGCATGACTCAGACGTGAATTTTAGTGTTACTGTTTTTGTGCTTTCTACTGTCTTTGTTATTAATGTATTGTTTCATTGTTTATTGTTGTGTGTGTGAGCACTTTGTATCCAGAGATGGTTGTTTTAAAGTGCTCTATAAATACAGTTGAGGTTTTTTTTTTTTTTTAGCGCCAGTATTTCCTCTTGTGGGGGCCTCCACACTGTGGGAGCAGTGGCGTCTGCCACTCAGCGTGGATTAGCTCCCCTTGGGTGCTTTTTATCCTCATATGGTTTCTCTGTGCCTTGCTATGTTTTTTTTTTTTTTTTAATATCAGGGTCATCAGAGTGTGTGTGCATGTTGTGTATTATTGTGTGTGTGTGTGTGTGTGTGTGTGTGTGTGTGTGTGTGTGTGTGTGTGTGTGTGTGTGTGTGTGTGTGTGTGAGAGAGAGAGCATAGGCTTGCACGTGGGGGATATATATCTGTTAATGGAGGTGCTCTTTTTATGTTTTAATTTTAAAGTTTTAATTGCACAGCACTTTGAGTTGCATTTTTCTGTATGAAAAGGGCAATATAGATAAAGTTTGATTGATGGATGAAAATACAAACATTCTGGCTATGACAATGAAAATACTTGGAGGTATTCGATGCGGATAGAAAAAAAAAATGAAACCCAAACTGTTTGTGAATTGTTCCAAAATTCCAATGAATTTTCACACTAGTGTTCAAAAATAGTACAACGCCCCTCGACTTTTACACAAGATCTATCATGACAAATTAACAGAATCTCACAACAACCATGTCGCCCCGAGGCACCTGAAACATTCCAGAACCTTTTTTTTTTTTTTTTCAAAATCAAAAGGAAAAGTCCAAAAAGTCGAGAGTTTGGAAGCTTTTCATCGGTCCGCCCCATAAGGGGATCCCATGGGAGGCTCCCTGAACTTCAAACCTGTCAGGTAACACGAGAGTCGAGCAGGTGGATGGCGAGACGGGGGACACCCTAAACCTTCCTTATCTAATCGGTGGCCTCCTAATGAGTCGGCTGGGCAAACGCCCCCTCCCGTGCAGGGCCGGTGGGGGCGGCCGGGACCTTTTGTGCGGTCTGGCCTAATTACACTGCGGTCGTTTAGTGTGGGACAAGGTGGGGGGGAAAAAAGGATCCGGTAGAGTGAAAGTGGCTACTCAGGTTACCTGAGTTTCCCCCCCGAAACACACTGCGTCCTTGTTGTGGATGTCCGACAGGAGTGGAGGGGGCTGTTTGATCCGGCATATTCCGTCTTTTCTTCCCAGGAGGATTAAAGCAGGACCGGTGGGGGGGGAAACACTGACAATCAACCTTATTCTTTTTCTCTGATTACCTCCACCAAGGAGATGTACGTTGAGTATAGCTTGGTCACCGTTAAAATGTGTCCGACATTGGCCTGACAATCACTTCACCAAAATAAATAAATAAACAAATCAATAAAAATAACATCAATGTATGAATATAACTAGACAGATCACAAGATTTGTAACAGGAAAGTCCTAAGAATTTTAACACCAGCTAAGTAAAGAAATGTTCAGGAGCATAATGAACAAGAGACACCAAGCCGTTACACATGATAAAGATTGTGGTATGAAACATCCTACCACCTTGTGGATTTTGACTTTAGCTTGTTAAAGCACACTGTTTCACATTTTGTGGAATATGAACAGGATTTTTGCCTCCAATGAGGAACAATAATCAGAAGCTCATTGCACACGATTGAGAAATGAGAAGTTCTTGACTAAGACTGAATTGAGACTGCCCTTAATCTTTAGTATTCCAGCAAAGACACTGAGGCCACTCTCTCCGGATGCACGACCATCTACCCTGGGATCTCCTGACAGGAATTGCCTCAACAAACGTGGCATCAGAAGTGGGATCTCTTGACTGAGCTGGAATGGTGATTATTCATCTTTGTCCTTCCAGCAAAGATGCGAAGCAGACCTGGACCGTGTCCATCGGGATCTCCTCATAAATGGAGTGCTTGGCTAGTGTTTTCATTTTTCTGAGTTAACTTATTCACATTTTTTGAATGTGTGACTGTACTACGCACACACACACACACACACACACACACACACACACACACACACACACACACACACACACTTAGCCATCAGCATCCTGTGGTGTGTAGTGCGCCCCTGATGTACACAGTTGTACCGCAGGAGGGCGGATGAATAATGAATGTCTGGAAGGATATGATACAACATTATGGACCAGTGTGTCCACTCTAATGGCATGTGGTCCATTTTAATGACTGGCCCAGCCCACAACGTACTG
>NW_017805281.1:953945-990314 GCF_001891065.2 Hippocampus comes | reverse complement strand
CGACGGGCACAGCGTCACGCCGCACCTCCGCGTTACTCATTGAGTAGCGCGGATGCGTGTCACTGACGCAAGCGTTAGTTCTCCAAGCAATAAGCCGCACGCGTGTTTGCATTCTCCTCCATTCAGAGCGCTCGGCAACCTCCCACCCCCACCCCCAGACCCCCGGGACCCCCTAGAGTGGCTGTAAAGTCATGGGCCGCCCCAGGCGTACCAGATGCCTGATTTATGGTGCGTATTTCTTCCTGTGGTTCTGATTCCGGTTCTGGCAGCGTGACGTTAAAGTCTCCCAAGCAAGATGTCTGCCGGCTAGGAGGTAAACGTGGATTCTCCCAGGATGCTTTGCTGGAGATGCAACAATTCCGACAGTGCTCCATTCATCATTCTGTCATGGCTTGGCTGTTTTTTTGTAGTTTTTTTTCAGTCAGTTAGTTAGGTATCCATTCAGCTACTTTGTGAGTTATTCAGTTTAGTTAGTTAGCTAACTATCTAGCAATTTTGTTATTCAAAAAGACAAATTGTCATGGAGCTAGTCAGTCAGTCAGTCAGTCAGTCAGTGGGTGAGCTATTCAATGTGTGAGGTGGTTGGCCACTTAAATAGTAAGCCATCAAGTCAGTTAGGCAGTCACACAGTCCGTCAATCATCTGGCTAGTTTGCTAATCAGTCAGTTAATTTGTTAGTGAAGGATTCAGTCAGTCAATCAGTTTATCAGGTTGTAATGTTATTTAGTGAGTGGAGCAGCCAACGAGTGAGTCATTTAGTCAGTCAAGTGGTCGGTCAGTTAGTAAGCTATCCAGGCAGTTAGTCAGTTAGTTAGCCAATCAGCCAGTTACTTTGTAATTCACTTTGTCAGTTCGTTAGCTGGTTTGTTAATCAATAAATCAGATCGATAGAAGGCTACTCAGTCAATCAGTCAGTCGGTCAATTAGTTGGTAAGCCATAAACTTAGTGACTTTGTACGTGTGTTATTGAGTAAGTCAGTTTGTTAGTTGTGTTGCTTGTAAGCAAGCTAATTCAGTTAGTCAGTCAATTAGTTAGCTTGAAAGCTATTTAGCCATTCAGTATTTATCATGATGTGGCTGTTCAACCACTGTTGTCATAGTAACCACTTTAGGCATGATCCTTTGACTTTAGGAGGATGCTGTCGTGGTCTAAATGAAGGAAGTGGTGGTCGCTAAGCTAATCACTTGTCCTCGTGCGTAGCGTAGCGTCGGATCTCATTACACGCTGGATGAAGGCGCCTGAGAAGTGACTGACTGAGTGCACCTACTTCTTCCTCTTCTTCTCCTGCGAGGCGGCAGTGGCGTGATTAAGACGCATCGTCCCACTTCTTGCATTCATCAACCGCCGCCTTAATGAAGAGATCACAGGCGCAGATGCGACGCGCTGAAATATGATGCCATTAGACTCTGACCTGCGGCATTTAGCTTGTTTACCCCTCAACCCCGACGCATAATATGTGAAGTGTAAGTGATGACCTGCCACGCCGGCTCGGAAAAGGACAATCTTTCATCCCCGACACTTCAAACAAGGAAGCACATGCGCGCTTGCCTTTGCCGCCTCTCTAGTGGCGATGATGCTAATAAAGTGTCAGCGTGTAGCGCTTTGTAATTGCGTTTGTGCCTTGTTGAACAAAGAGCGAGAGGATAGGTGGGGAGCAGCAGAGTGACAATCTGTCCGCATCGCCGGGAATATGAGCAGGAAAATAAAACAGCCACCTCATAAAAGGTTGCGTAATGGCGCCATCCAGACGCTGACCATGATCTCATCATTTGTTTAGGATGTTGTTTCGATTTGAAATGTGAAAAAGGCCCTAAATTCTTTGGAGGGCCTCAGTCCTGAACTACATTAGTCAGTCTTAAAACACTTAAGTCCAGAACCACATCAGTTTCAAGCCTCAGCAGCACTCAACTGTGCTAAATCACATGAGGGCTCGAACATATTTGTCAGCCCCGAGTCACATCAGCCTGGAAGTACATCTCCCCAGAATCAGTCTTGGAACACATAAATCTCTGGAGTCACATCCGTTGCGCACCACATCAGTCGTCAATCATTCTTCACCACATTAGACTCAAATCACATCAAGCCTGAATTATATCAGCCCTGACATCAGTCCCAGGTCACGTCAGTTGCAAGTCACATCAGTGTTCAAATGTCCTTAACCAGATGCCTCTTGACCAGGTTGTCATTGTAAATGGGAAATGGTTGTTAAGGGACCTACCTGGTCAAATAAAGTTACAATAAAATAAAATAAATCTATATCGGTCCACATCAACCACACTGATCTGAAAACACATCAGTATGGAGTCACATCAGTTGTTAACCACAACCAACCATTTTCAACCACATCAGTCCTGAACTATGCCAGTGCTGGATCACATCAGTCTATCTCAGATCTGGACTGTGTGAGTCCTGAATGATATCAGCCTGGACTCAAACCACATCAGTCCTCAACTGTTTTCAATTGCATCAGTTACGAACCCCATCAGTCCTGAAGCACGCCAGTCCTGAAACAGTTTTGAGAGTTTCAAATCAAAGTGGAAAACACTTAATAGTCGTTAGTCCAGTATTCAAACTAATCATCCCAAAAAACAAGTGCAAAATTTGAAATGTGTTGGATGAAAATTCCATCTGATCCCTCTCCCCCCGCCCAAAAAAATGCAGAAAACCAACCAAGTCATGGCATTGCCAAATGAACAATCAGAGCACTTAGTAAGTGTCCAAATTCATCACTTTCACTGGACCACTTGGAGTGGTGTGTGCAGTGTTGTGCTTGCAAATAAAAAACCAAAAGAAAAACAAAAACAAACTTTTACCTCGAAAACTATGAGCACAATTAAAAACGGACGCCTGAAAAATAACCTTCAGAAAAGTAAAACTATTGTTTCAATTCAAGAAGACGATTGTCGCTAATTAGCATGTTACATAAATCCCAGTACATCGTGACCCCCGCGTCCCCGCCCCTCCCGCCAAAAGCCGGACGGGTATGGACGTTGTCCAGCTAACACGCTAGCGCGCGCTAATCCGCCATTCTTCTTCTGAATGCGCATTAGCATAAATGCTTGGCAGCTGTGGTTAGCATTGTGTTATTGTGTCTAAAGCGATTCTTTTGTTTCAATACACCTGTTGTCCTGGATGTGACGCAGAATCTTTGCTCCGTGTGGATGCTCTATTACATGGCATTGTGGACTCCTAGCACCAGGAGTCACAGGCCCGTCTAGTCAGGAGAGTGGTGTGAAAAGACACAGATTATTTTATCAGTATTAATTTACAGGAAATACTCATTTGTGTTCTAATGTCACCTACATCACATCAGTCCTGAGTCACAAGGTCAGTCTTGATCCAAATTAGTCCTGGTTCATATCAACCCTGAACCAGTCCCGAACCAAATCAGGCCGAAATAACGCCATCTTAAACTACAAAAACAAGAATGATTTTCGTTTCTTTATTGTTTGACCATTGGAATTTTTTTGAATCTGATTCAATGGGCATTATGTGTGGGGTCCCTCAAGGGTCAGTCCATGGTCCTGAATACATTAAAGAAATGCAGATTGAAAATAAATCCAGAAGGGTCTGAAAACTATAGACTTGGGTCAATTAGTGGAGCCCAGAGTTCAAAGTAAACATGGTAGAGATGCTTAGCTGTTATGTTGCACGCAAATGAAATAAGATGCAAACCGAAGTGAAGTTAGCTCTGCGTGTAAATGCTTTAAAATATTATTTGCATTGCTTTTATTCAGGTCCACTAAACATTTTAAATAACATTTTTTTCTTTTAGTTATTTTAGAAACCACCTCTTATTTCTTTACTTGTAAATGTTGTCAATGCATTTCCTTTTAGTAATTGCGTATGCTACTTTTGTTTACTCAGCTTTGCTTTAGAATGGAATGAACTATTGTGTTTTTTAAATGCTTGTAGATCTTGCCTGTGTGATGCACATTGAGTTGCTTTGTGGACAAAGTATGAAATGATTTGCTTTATAAACAAAGCTACCTGCCCTTACCTTGCTTTACAGATATACAATGAAGCTTAATGGGTTTGGTCATGTGATGTTCGCAATGCAAACCCGAGGGCATTTTGATGACAATTTCAGTCGACGGCAGAAAATGGTGGACTAATTGATTCATTCGTATTCCACAAATGCAATATTAATCAGAATAGAGTGTTTAGATCTGTGGGAGCACCGAACACAATATTCTTGCTAAGAACATTTCCGCATTTAGTTCCCCTTTATGCCACATGAGTCCCATTTTTGAGTTGTTGTTTTTCCAATCAAAGTCAAAAGTCTTATGTACATAATCCAGTCCAGTGGCTTGATTCATGGTGAGAATAAAATGTCCTTGTATTCGATGTAAAACATAAAGCAAAGTTCATAAAACATATGTATGATTATGTGTGTGTGTGTGTGAGAATAAAATGTTGTGTGTGTGTGTGTGTGTGTGTGTGTGTGTGTGTGTGTGTGTGTGTGTGAGTGTGAGTGTGTGTGTGTGTGTGTGGTCGTGTGTACATTTGGTCGTTACACATGATGGATGCGTCCGCGCTCTGAAACGCTGCACTTCATAAACGCTGCCGTGGCTTCCGGGGGGAGATAACGAGGGGAGGAAGAGTGAGATGGAGATGGGGGAGTTTGGGGTTGGCGCGGTGTTGGGAGGGGGTGATGTGAGTGTGTGTGTGTGTGTGTGTGTGTGTGTGTGTGTGTGTGTGTGTGTGTGTGTGTGTGTGGTAGATATGAGGGAGGGGTGGGATGCGGGAGAGGGGGGTGAATGATGGCGAGGTGCTCAGGTTTTAGGGAGGCGGAGGAGTCTGTTTTCACTGTAATCTGTTTACTCTGCAATTTGTGTTTTCACAGCCAGTCCATTCATTCTGTTTAACCTGACACTTCACTCGCCGACAGGAAGTGTGTGTGTGTGTGTGTGTGTGTGTGTGTGTGTGTGTGTGTGTGTGTGTGTGTGTGTGTGTGTGTGTGTGATGGAGTGAGAGAGGAAAAAAAAATCTCATTTAAGCCTCAATTTTACAGATATGGAATGTGTATGTGGGACTCCATATTCGGTGCATTGACACATTTTCAAGACCACCTGTCATTAAAACTGAGAAAAGTGCATTTGGCATTTCCAAAATGCTTTAATGCGGATGACTTTAGCAATTATCCATGAAGTAACCTTACACTGGATGGTGTGTGTTGGACTTCATAGCTGGCGCCTAACACATTTAGTAGACCTCCTGTCATTAAAAATGAGAACAAGAGTGAAAAGCATTGTGAAGTGCTTTAATGCGGATGACTCTGGCAATTACCTATGATGTAACCTAAGACAGGATGGTGTGTGTATGACTCCGTATATGGCACTTAACACATTTATAGACCTCCTGTCATTAAAATGAGAACAAGAGTGAAAAGCATTGTGAAGTGAAGTACTTTAATGCGAACGATTTTGGTAATTACACAGGACGCTGGTCTAATACACATTTGTTAAGCACCATGTATGTGCATGCGTATGCGTGTGTGTTTGACTCCTTATTTAGTGTTTAACAAATTTATTAGACCCCCTGTCATTAAAAAAAAAAAAAAAAAAATCGAGAAGCATCATGACAAGCTCTAATGCGGATGATTTTGGTAATTACACAGGGTGGTGGTCTAATACTTTTGTTAAGCACTGCATATGCGTGTGTGAGTCTGTGCACGTGTGGGTTTCATACATTTCTGAGACCACCTGTCATTAAAGAAATGAGAAGGATCATGATGTGCTCTAATGCGGATGATTTTGGCAATTACACTGGGTGCTGATCTACTAATACATTTGTTAAGCACTGTAGATCTTAGTGTGTGTGTGTGTGTGTGTGTGTGTGTGTGTGTGTGTGTGTGTGTGTGTGTGTGTGCTTCCGTACTGTGTATAGAGTTTCACACATTTATTAGAACACCTGTCATTAAAAAACAGAACCATCATGAAGGGATTTAATGCGGATGATTTTGGTAATTATGCTAGTCGGTTAAGCAATGTACATGCTCGTGTGTGTGCGTGTGTGTGTGTGTGCGTGTGTCTGTAAGCAAGACACCATATGCAGCGCTTAACTATTTATTAGACCACCTGTTTTCAAAAACAAAGAAGCATCATGAATTGCTTTAATCCAGATGATTTGGGTAATGGCCAATGTTTTAACCTTCACTGTGCTCTGGTCTAGTCCATTTATGTGTCTTTGTGTGTGTGTGTGTGTGTCTGTGTGTACTAGCACATTTATGAGACCACCTGTCATTAAAAACGAGACAGGAGCATTCAGTGTTGTGAAGTGCTTTAATGTGGATATTTGAGTCATTAGCGATGGTGTAACCTTACACTGGGTGCTGGTCTAAAACATTTGTTAAGCACTGCAATGATTGCGTGTTTGCTTGTGTCTTTGTGTGACATTTCATTTACTGTGACGCTGTGTCTTTAACTGTGTGTTTTGGTTTGCCCATTAGCAAGGTGGGACTGTAATTATTCAGCGGCGGTAAATCCATTAGCGGCAGCGGCGTTGGACAGAATGTCCTCGCTGTTGCACTTCCTGCTTTCCATTGTGCCCTTTCTTCGCTGTACACTGAATCGAAGACGGACTCAAATATTGAGCAGTTTCAAATTTCCCCTTGAAGGATTAAAATGAGTGTAAGAAATTCAAAATATAAGAGTGGACTTGGGTTGATTTCTACATTTGGAGACGCTGAATATCAATAAACCATAGTAGTGGTTGAACCATCTGATCATCAAGTCGACACGTTGGCTTGACCACTCCAGAATGAGCAATCAGCACAGATGTCTTGGTGAAATGAACAGTTTGTGGGTTCATGCAGCAAAATATTGCCTATGGCGTGTGGCAAAATTTCACAAAAATAAGTCTGGAAGCATGGCCACTTGCAAAATATGCAAGTGTATCTTTACATTTCACAAAAGCACGAGTGCTCGCCACCCGCTAACACTAGCTGACGAGCAGCCTTATATTTAAGATGTCCGGAATGCATTTTTTTTGCTCCGAAGTCCGAGTCCGACTTTGTTTTTAAAGGAGTCTCAATCCATTACCTTGGCAATGTATTGCAATTTTTTTTTCTTTTAAAAATATAGGTATTTGAACATAACTTTTGATGTAGTTGTAAGATATAAGTGTTTAAAATCAAGGAAATAAATAACATTGTATTCTTGAATTTATAATTTGATAAAATCCAACAATCCAACCTTTTTTTCAGGCGATACCAATCAGATGACAATCACATTGTCTCCACCGTTTTCCAATCACATGATCGGATCAGGACAACTTAAATCTGCATGTCTGCCGTCAGGCAGGTCACCAAATGCTAGCGATTGGAAAAACGAAGCTTCAAATTTGCTTCATGAAACAGTTGTACTTTTTGACTCTTCTGGATGGCACTCTGTGATCAATATTGGGCAAACAGCACGTTGGCTTGCTGTTTCTTAAAAACCTTTACTTAAACCAGCAATGCCATCAAGAGCAGTCAAAAATGACAATAACTGGTTCATCAAGAAAATTTTAATTCTCATTTTCACGATCAAACACCTCTGAGTCAAAAGACAGACAAATGTACTACTGCATCTACTTTCATGACGAAAAAAAGACTAAAGATGGTCAATTTAAAAAACAAAGACATAAAAATGACTCCTTCCATCCATCTCTTGTTCTTTTTGGCTGAGGAGAGCGGAGGGTGCACACTGAACGGAGGGCCAGTCAATCACATAAAGACAAAGAAGCGTCCACACTGATTGTACCTAAGCTGCTGCGATGGCTGGACCAACCTGGGCAGATGAGCTCAGTTTTGCCAAGGTGTCATGTGACAGTCCCATAATTATTATTTACTTGGCAGAGCGTCATCAAAGTCATTAAATAAATGATGAAGTGCACTTTGACCTCATTATAAATGCATTAGTTAGTCTTCACAAACAGGCCCGCCTGAATTACAAGTGCGAATGCTAAAATTCAATGTTCAGTATGTACCTTCACAGTAACAGAACAGAATCCAAGTGTTGATCTTTTGTGGGAACGGGAATGGATTTAATGGCAACAAACACTTAAAAATATGTACTTCGATGTGTTTATCTCCAAATAAAATGTAATGTTATTGTTAATAATATTGAAAGACGACCGTATTTTCCGTTCTACAAGACGACCATATTTTCCGTTCTACAAGGTGCTATGGAGTATAAAGCGCACCTTCAATGAATGACCTATTTTAATATATAGGGTATTTTGATATTTTGACATTATAAAGCGCATCAAATAGAAGCTACAATAGTGGCTGCGGTTGCGCTATGCATCCACTAGATGGAGCTCTGCTAAAGGAAATACAATACAATGCAGCTTTATTTATATAAGATAAGATAAGAAAACCTTTATTAGTCTCGCAATGGAGAAATTCCCAATTCACAGCAGCAAAGTTATGAATGGAAGAAGTAGAACAACAAAATATAGGAGCTGCTGGAAAGGCAGCCACTCTATGGAGCTTTCACAACCGCTGCAGCTGGAACAAAGCGCTTGACAGAACATTTAAAATACTATGTCCAAGAAATCAGAATATTGATCCATATACAGTATAAGGTGCGTCGGATTATAAAGCGCACTGTCCGCTTTTGAGAAAATTTCATGCTTTTAGGTGCGTTTTATAGTGCGGAAAATACGATACTTAAAAAAACTGCAAAGTCTTAAATAAATAATACTGTGCATACCTCTATACTATACTGATTAGAAGTGCAACGATTAATCGAACATCACATTCAATGATGCTTGGTTTTGAGAATCGATTAATTTAGAGACCAAGATAAATAACTTCAGTCCTGAAATACGTCAGTCCTTTGCAGCATCCGTCTGACTTTAATTTATAACCAAACCACATCACCCATGAATCACATACGTGCATGACCGCATCAGTTCTTAGCCAGGTAGTCCTGAATCACAACAATGCACACCATATGACCACTGAAACACAGTAACCACAACCCCTCTTCAAACCGTATCAGTCCTGAACAACGTATGTCCTGGATGAATTCAATCCTGTATCAGATCAGACACAAACCACATCGGTCACAAAACAGATGAAACTGTGTCACTCCTGAACCACATGACTTACAAAACCCAATACCATCCTCACCTGAAACACATCAGTCCGAAATTAGTCGAGCATAGTAACAAAAGCTAACTCAATAAAATGCTCACGCTTTTCAGGTTAAAAAATAAAATAAAGTAGAAACGGTCCAAAGGTGGCTCCTACAGACCGTCAAACCGCCTCATTGTATGGTCTACATTCATATTTGATGGCACGACGTGCAGACAAAGTGCGAATCACGTCTCGGGGCGCCGAGTTTCTGTAAGACTGAGCAGGAATCAAAGGTGAACGCAGGTGAAGAGACAAGGTGAGGAGGCCCGTGGAGCTCAGAACAAGCGGCCGGGATGCTTTTGAAGTGTCAAAACATTGGCAGGTCAAAACGACGGCGGCCACAGTCGAGCTGGGGCCTCGCTGACAGCTTTCTGGAGCAGAGCCTTTTGCCGCTTTGACAGCGGTTGCAACGGAGGCGTCAGACCGCCATCAAAGCGGCGGCAAACCTTGAGGCGGGTCGGCAGGAACCAAGCGCCGCTGCGATTTCACTCGGGAGCTCGCGGGAAAAGTTGTGCAGTTGGGTGGGCGGCAAAGTTCTGGCGTACTGGCAGACTGAGCGTGTGCCGGCAAAATGGCAAACATGTCGCATTGGAGGTACAGTGAAGCTGTGTGACACAAATGACGTGGCTTGCGTGTTTTTCGAGATACAAGTCGTCATTCGGCTGATTTTTGGCAGTGAACTCGAGTGACTCGAATTAGTTAACACACCTTTTCTGAATCTTTTGTGCCATTTAGTCCTGTCTCACACTTCACTTAGATTGATTTTGACGCCGGCTCTCGTCTCTCTCTAGAGGTCATGTACGGTGGATATTCTCAACAAAAAAAAAAGAATATTATGGATAAAATTGTGTGTAAACCTGTAAATGTGCAAATGGTTTAGTACGACACAAAAACACAAAGGTGTGCTGGAGCCTATCACAGTTGTCATCTGGCGGTAGGCGGGGGTACACCCTGAACTGGTTGCCATCCAATCGCAGCAAATGCCGATATCCTAAGATGAAAACAGAACATCGCGACTAAAATACTGTAAGTCGTGCAAATGGTTTAACACGACACAAAAAGAGTTTGGAAACTACAAAGAGGAGAATGTCAACGGAAGTGAGCTGCAGACTGACAGGTGCACAAAACAACCACTGATATTCTCCACCCCCCAAAAATATATATATAATTAAAAAATGCCACAAGGGAAATAATATAAATTATTTGAAGCGATTTAGAATTGGGGGCGGCACGGCGATCGACTGGTTAGCACGTCGACCTCACAGTGCAGAGGGACAGGGTTCAATTCCGGCTCCGGCCTTCCTGTGTGGAGTTTGCATGTTCTCCCCGGGCCTGTGCGGGTTTTCTCCGGGTACTCCGGTTTCCTCCGACACTCCAAAAATAATGCATGGCGAGCCGATTGAACACTCTAAATTATCCCTAGGTGTGAGTGTGAGCGTGAACGGCTGTTTTTTTTCTACGTGTGCCCTGCGATTGCCTGCCAAACAATTCAGGGTGTACCCTGCCTGCTGCCCGAAAAAGACAGCTGGGATAGCCTGCAGCATGCCTGCGACCCTTGTGAGGATAAGCGGACCAGAAAATGGATGGATGGATTTAGAATAGATTAAAACCAAATCTAAATCAAAAAAATAAATAAATAAAAATGGGTGGAGAGGTACCAATAATGTCGCATTCGCAAAGATGTAATGGAGCTCTTGCTTTGAATTCGAACAAGTCCAGACATTAAATATAATGTAAATAGGGCACATTAGAGGGAACCTGAGTCGGTAAAATGCTTTATTAGAGGCACATGCAGGAAACATTAAATATCACATAAATAAAGTACATTGATACAGCCATACATTTATTTAATATGTACCAGAAACGCAATGTCTTTTTTCACCATTCCCGACATTCCGGCTGACGCGCTTGTTTTTGAAGCATCAGGTGGGTGGGAAAAAAGGTTGGCGACAACGCTAACTCCTGATTGGCCCCTGTTCTTAGCTCACGGCACGCTCGGCGCACCCCCACCCGGCCCCTAAACGCTGCGGCGTGACAGGCTGAGCGGCGATATGAGCGAACGCCTTATCTGCTCAATTCCAAATTCATAAATCTTTGAGATCAGATGAAATTGAAGCAGCTTGAAAGGCTGGAGGGGTGGGGGGGGGGGTTGGGGCGGCTCTGGGGGCAGTAAGCCCTCGACTGGGTGGTTCCGAGGGCCGGCTGCATGCTAATGTAGCATCACCGCGCGTGTTTGTATGTACTCAAGAGCCAGTGTTGTGGCGTATTACCTCCGTCTGCATGCATTTATGCATTTATGCATGAGGGTCCACTTGGGTGCTGATTCACTGTCAAAGCCGGCCAGCCGGCTTGTTTTACATTTTAACTCGGTAAATGTTGAACATCCATATCTCAGTGTCAGCGATGATGTTCATGTTTTCGACTGAAACAACCTCAAACTTATTTTAACCCTCCTGTTGCTGTGTGGCCAAGTGGACGATTTTAATATTATAATTAGAGCACCAATTATGAATAGAGTCATAATCGAATAAAAACAATGTTGCTGACACGTTGGGATTATGATTCTCCCCCCAGGGTCAAACTGACATAGCTATATAAATCAGCATGTATTGTATTGTATTAGAAATTAAATACATTTTCGATATCATCTTGGGACTTTGAATTGTGAAAACATTATGTTGAAAAGACATTCCACGTCTACTTGACGGATTTCGCCTATCGCGGGTTCTTTTTGGAACGTCACCGCCGTGATAAACGAGGGTTCGCTGAATTGATAATCTTCATTATTAAAGCCCAGGGCATTTGTTTCATTGATCGACACAAAACTAGGCAGACATATTCCAAGTCATCATCGGACGCACAAGGACTCATGGCTGGAATCAAACAGGAAGTCATCTTTTTAGGACTGAGGCAGCCATTTTTCAAGGATTAAGCCCATTTGCATCCCTCCAAGTCACGACAGCTTCTTATTCTACTACAATTCATTTTTTTTTTCAGTGTCTCTTGAAATGTTGCTCCTCACAAAAGTTGGCGCCTGGGGCAACTGCCTCCCCCCATTACCCCCATATATGCTCCGCAATGGCTGAGTTTCGGGTGCAGATTGAGTCTGAGATATAGCATGAGATGAGCGCTCTCTTTGCCTCCAGATACAAAGTCTGCCTCTCGTACTGGCTAATTCCTTTTGCCTGCTCTTATTCATCTTGTTTTCCTGCGTCGTGTCAGCTCTTGCCCCCGATAACAACTCCCACAAACCCTCCCCACCACCTCCGCCTTCCCCAACAAATTGCATCAGCCGCTCATCGCTGGGTGAAACCGCAAAAACATCCCCCAAAAAACTCATCTAGCGTTGCAATGTTTTAGATTGGACGTACATCAACATTTACACACGTCGACGGAGCATCTTTTGATGAAATCATTTCATGTGTTGGGGAGCAAACAGCACATCGGCGGGCTGGTGTGAGAGTTGTGATCAGACAAAGCTGACTCATCATTTTCGCATGCCCTATAAAAAGACAGTATAATCTTCACGGAGATGCTGAAACTCTTCCTGTCAGTGCTGTGTCAGAAGTAACTCAAAATTATGCTGAAGTACTTGGAAGCATTGCAATGCACATCTCGTCGAGGATGGTCAGTTATTTATTTTTTTTATCAGTCCAGAAATTTTAAGTGAAAATAAAGATCAAAGGAATCAATGGGAAAAATAAAACCTGACTTCAAGACATTGAAACCAAGTCTGGACCAAGACTCTGAGAAGCTGAGATTAAGTCAAGACAAGGACTGAGGGCCATGTTTGGGGTTAAGAGTGAGCTAAGACAAAGACTTTTACCATGTTTCAAACACATGAACACGAGCCAAAATGACAGTGGCAGTGCTGAACGAATCGCATGTTATGAGCTTGGTAGCATTTAGTGTAAAATCAGTTGTAGTGGTACCTCAACTGACGAACGTCTCTTCATCCGAAATGATCAAGTTATGAAACGTCTCAACAGGAAAATAGTGCCTCTTGTTACAAAAGAAATTTCAAGATACGAAAGGTAAAAATACAGTATGGGCTGGTGGTCGCAACTCTGAGTTTCCTGAACGCAACACACTTATAACTGCTCTGCCATTGGCTATTACCCAGCATCTTCCTGGCATCCCATTGTCGAAGAGGGACCTCTATCGTGTGTGTCTATGTGTGTGGATAGATAAATAGATCGATATGTGTCGATGCAGCATCCTCGTCATTCGCCCCTCGGGCCATGAGGCGTACCGATGGTTTTACGTAGATGTGAATCACCCAAAAAAAGTGTTCACCAGTCGGGTGATCGCTCACTATGCTGATGTTTGCCTTGGACATTTTCGAAGGATTGTTAAAAGC
Source organism: Hippocampus comes (assembly GCF_001891065.2). Taxonomy (NCBI): domain Eukaryota; kingdom Metazoa; phylum Chordata; class Actinopteri; order Syngnathiformes; family Syngnathidae; genus Hippocampus; species Hippocampus comes. The sequence goes on along the minus strand of NW_017805281.1, from coordinate 976,826 downwards.
CGGCAAAAGCAAATGCCTTGGATCAGTTCTTTACAAAAAAACACTTCTGAGAGAGAACATGAACTAAAGAGGGCAGAAAATGATGACGACGCAGTTAAAAGTTAAATGACCATCAGTGTTAGTCTTTACCCTATTCTTTGTTTTTTTTGTAACATGTATTTGTTACATATTTTGATGCATTTTTAAGCTTTAGAAAACATTGTCTGAATTTTGAGGGGGCTTGGAACGGATTAGGGCATTTACATGGAAAATGTGTCTCTACTGACCAAATTTTCTAGTTTAGAAATTTCTTCCAGAACCAATTCATTTCATAATTAGAAGTACCACTGTACTTGAATTTGGTATTTGTCACGTGCTCCTGAGGGTCGAGAAAGAGCTTTAGAAGCGAAAAACAGCTTTTACCATGTGTCAAACACATTACCAAGCGTCAAACACAGCAGAACAGTGTAAAAAAAAAATCTCATGTAACCTTACAGGGGGCGTCTGTGCTCTCGCAAACACTTTTGTAGTTTTGTACGAGCAATCTCCCGAGCGCAGCAGAGCAGAGTAGAACGCGGGAGTGCCTCCCTGATGGCAGCCGAGAGTCGGCGGCTGTAAATGTGACAGGTGTCATCGAGGGAAGACCATCCAGCACACATTAGAGCGCTCACGACTAGAAAAGAGCCCGACGAAGCCCTTTGGGATGGCAAGTTGGGTCCCCGGTAATAAAAGGCTAATTAGCTACCCCCTCATCTACCGCCCCCTCGCTCTCATCACAGAGCGACACCCCGTGAGTGCGCCTCACGCCTAATTCCATCATTTCCCCCGTTGGATGTCGGCTGATGCGCGGAGCCTGTCGAGGGACAGTGGCGTCGTCCTGATGGAAATTACTGATGTTCCCGTTGATGATGAGGAAAAGACAAACTGGGACCGGTCGACAGAGTCTTTGTTCATTGCTACATGTCAATCAAAACAGCGTGACAAGACACGTCTCTCTTCAGGTGGCAAGTGTCAATCACACGTATTACAGGGCACATGGAGACAAACAATGAGCTGGTCATAAGCCAATCAGAAGGAACATATACAGTGGTGCCTCTCCTTACGAAATGAATTGGAAGAAATTTCTTACCTAGAAAAGTTTGTAAGTAGAGACGCGTTTTACATGTTATCCGTTCCAAGCCCCCCCAAACATCAGCATAGTGAGCGATCGCCCGACTGGAGAACACTTTTTCTGGGTGATTCACATTTATGTAAAAGTCTCGGAACACCTCCTGGGCGAATGACGAGGACGCTGCATAGACACATCTATCTATCTACAAAGATAGACACATTCGGTAGAGGCCCCTTTTAGCCAATGGGATGCCAGGATGATGCTCGGTAATAGCCAATGGCTGAGCAGCTATGAGTATGTTGCGTTCAGGAAACTGGGACTTGTGAGTAGCAGGCCAAACTGTATTTTTACCTTTCGTATCTTGACATTTCTTTCGTAACAGGAGGCAATATTTTCCTGTTGAGATGTTTCGTAACTTGAAAATTTCGTATGAAGAGATGTTCGTAAGTAGAGGTACCACTGTAGATAACCATTCATACTCACACAAATGGAATATTTTGAGTCGTTATTTGGGGACATGCGAGGAAGCCGCAGAAAAGCTACGCAAGCGCGGTGGGAATATGCAAACTATTTTCAGCTGCGGTTCAAACCCAGAACTTCCGAAATGCAAGGCAGAGGTGATTAGCATGAATGCACCGCAAGCCACAAGCTAACATCACATCACAAAATCCTGCTCAGAGGTGCGTAGCCAAGGCAACTTGGAAGGAACCAACTTGTCAGGATTGATTGGGATGAATTCCCAACAGGCGGCAAAGCGGCAAAGCCATCAGACACTCGTGTCAGAAGGCTTTTCACTTACATTTGTCATCGGCAGTGGCGCTTTGAGGATGCCGACAGTGATTGAGAGCCCTGCACCTTTTTGTCAATGAAGGAAATCATTGACTCTCCCCATGATTTTTATGAAAAGCACTTTTGGCCCCGCGGAACCTTCCCATTCACCGTGCTTGAGAAACGAGAAGAATCGAACACACTTGACTCTTCGAGTGGTTCGCGTGAGGATTCTAATGCAGTCATACTCCCATTCGGTTCATTTCACATGGCCATGGCCTGGCAATGTACGTAAACTTGTCAGACCATTGCCGTAGTCGATTCCAACATCCAGTTGACCTAGACAATTGTATTTTCTTAAAAAAAAAAAAATCCTCGTCTCACTCCTCGGGTGGTGCCGTCCCACATTCAGTTCGGGTCTTCTACCAGAGGCCAGGAAGCTTGAGGGTTCTGCGCAGTATCCTTGCTGTTCCCAGCACTGCACATTTCTGGACTGAGATGTCCGATGTTGATCTGTTGCAACCACTCATCTAGTTTGGGGGTCACTGCCCCGAGTGCTCCGACCACCAAAGGCACAACTGTCACCTTTACCTTCCAGGCTCTCTCCAGCTCCTCTCTGAGCCCTTGGTATTTCTCCAGTTTCTCGTGTTCCTTCTTTCTGATGTTTCCATCACTTGGAAACGCTACATCCACTACAACGGCTTGCCTATGCCCTTTATCTATGATCACGATATCCGGTTGGTTCACCATTACGATCTCTCTCTCTCTCTCGCTCTCTCTATTTATTTATTTTTTTGAACGATTATTTATACAGGTTGGTCCCACTGAGATTACAAATCGATTTTTCAAAGGAAACCTGGCCAAGACAGGCAGTAGCAAAAACACAAAGTTACAGAAATACAAAGATAATGTACAATATACAAAGGACAAAATTTACTCTCTGAGTCCCGGCTATGGATCAATTGTTCAAGCATCAGAGTTCAAATTTCAAAACATCCGATAGAAAATTCCTCCAAGTCATTTTTTTTTTTTTTTTTTTGGACAGCATTTAAGGGCACCAGTACTGTTTGAGATTTCGCTCATTCTGTAAATAGATTTCAGGCTGACAGTGCCCGAAAGCCCTTCTCTCAATTTCTGTTTGAATGTTTGCAACAGAGAGCATAAAGAGGTCCTGAGAAGACAACAAATAGGGCGGACAGAGATCACAAATTGTCGTAATAATGAATATCTGGCACCTTGGACATTAGAAATAAATGACTGCAAATAATCCCCAGTCAGCAAACTTGAATAATGAAGTGAAGGCACATGTAAACGGCTGAGCCGTAAGCGTCCAAGCTAGCTCTGCTAATGATGTCATGTTCTGTCCGTTCTTATATATTGCTGCTGTTTGTTGTTGTTGTTGTTGTTGTTGTTTTCGCCATCTGAAGACTTCCTGTGGCCTGGTAGCTGGGCATGTGAGCCCCCTTTCTGTTTCCTGTTTCGCCGCCATCATTAACCAGCGGAACCCCTGGCCGACTGTCACCAGTGTCATCTCTAATTCATCAACCCCGAAGTCGTCTCGTACTCGGGAATGTGGCGGCTGGCCTAATGAGAGGAGGATCTGGAACATTCTTCAATTTTTTGGGGCTTGGGGCTGGTGGAGGGGTGGGGGCGGGATGGGACTCTGGTGTCTCTGGTGAAGTTTTTAGCCCTGGTGGTATATGGTAGTGTTTCTGTTCACCGCACTTCTTACTGTATGCATATGTGGATGCAATTTTTTTTTTTTTGTCCAATAAGATGTCAGCCTATTACGTGTTGCCATGTCAATTCCCCATGAGAGACTTGTTTGATTTAAACTCTCCTCTTTCTTGAACCAGTCAGATTTCAAATTGATCACAATAACGTCAGCATTTTTCCATAATCTGATTGGTTGCTCAGAAACTTGTTGAAAGGCAAGTTGGACAAGCAAAACTCATCTGTAGCAATCTGCACACATTAATACATTTAATAATCAGCATCTATTGGTAATATGACATACAGTGGTACCTCAATTCACGAAATGATTTGGTTCTGGAAGAAAGTTCTTAACAAGAAAATGTTGTCAGTAGAGACGCGTTTTCCATGTAAATGCCCTAATTCGTTCCAACCCCCCCACCCCACCAAAAAATAGTTTCCTAAAGTATAAAAATGCATCAAAATATGGAACAAATACATGTTACAATTAGATTATTGCACAATAAATGAGAGTTGTGCATAATGTAAAAGACAAAGAATAGAGTAAAGAATAAAAATGATGGTCATATGACTTTTAACTGCGTCCTCATCGGTTTTCGTCCTCTTTTGTTCATGTTCTCTCTCAGAAGTGGTTTTTGCTTGCTGTTTTGTTAAGGACTGATCCAAGGGCGTTTGCTTTTGTCGGCTTTTAACAATCCTTCGAAAATGTCCAAGGCAAATATCAGCATAGTAAGCGATCGCCTGACTGGTGAACACTTTTTCTGGGTGATTCACATCTACGCCTCATGGCCCGAGGGGCGAATGGCGAGGATGCTGCATAGACATATATCGATCTATTTATCTATCTACACACACAAACACATACGGTAGAAGTCCCTCTTAGCCAATGGGATGCCAGGATGATGCTCGGCAATAGCCAATGGCAGAGCAGCTGTAAGTATGTTGCGTTTAGAAAACTCGGAGAAGCGAGTAGCAACCCAGACTATATTTTTACCTTTCGTTTCTTGAAATTTCTTTCGTAACAAGAGGCAATATTTTCCTGTTGAGGGGCTTCATAACTTGAAAATTTCGTATGAAGAGATGTTCATAAGTAAAGGTATCACCGCACTTTATTTTAATTTAAATATGTTCTTGTTATGTCAATGGACAAATATTGATTGTGAACCGCTCTCGATGATGCACACGGTAGAGTTGCGTACCATGCTGTTCTGTTGCCTTTTTTAATTTTGATGGTTTGTCTCATTTTGTTCATGTGATGGTGGCGTATCCCATCAAATAAGACCCACTGAAGGCCCACGTACCAAATGCACAGCCCGCCACTGCTTTTTATTGAGGTATGGTGCCGAGTGCCACAAATGTTATTGGCTTTCAGTGAGTTGTTTTAATGATGCGTCCTGTGCGGTATAATTATCAGCAGGGCTTCACTGCCGAGTTTGGCTTGTAAAGTCTGTGTCGTGTATTTCTTTATGAGCTACACCAGCAATAAACTTTTTCATCTTTTTACGAGCTTTCGTTTTTGGTCCCCCCCACCCCCCACCCTCTCCACTGCAGAATCAAGTCAACTTGGAACCGAGTTCTGTTTGTTGATTTGCCAAAATCACGACAAGCTAGCAGCAACTGTTTGGATGAGATACTTAGTCTCATATTGCTGAGCCTTGACTCAAATTCAATCCCTCCAAATCTTGGCTTGATCAAAGCTCTGCTCCTTCCAGTCCTGGATTTGACTTAGATGAAGTCAGTTCTGGTATGGAACGGTCCATCCGTCCAGGACTGAAATCGGGCTAATTATCCTCGAGTGTGAACCGGGCTTAAGTCGCGATTGTGACTTAGTCGCAACCCTTTAGGCTTTGTCTTTATCTGGTTTTAGGCTTTACTTCGTCTTAATCCCTCAAAGTATTGGTCTTGACTGGGCCTCAACCCCTCAAAGCTTGGTTTTGACTTGTCTGTCATCTTGGTTAGTCTTTAACCCTCAAGGTTTTGGGATCTACTGGGTCACTGGGTCTCAGCCCCTCAAAGTATTTGTTTTGACTTGGTTTTGATTTTGACCTGGTCTCATTCCCTCAAAGTCTTACTCTGGTCTCATTCACTCAAATTATATTTTCTTGAGTGGGTCACAGTCTTGATTTGGCTGTGGCCACTGACAGTTCTTAAACTCATTTTTGGAGTCATCGTATCCTAAGGATTAGGCGTTCTGGCATGATGTGGCTGTTGTTTCCCTCAGCAGAATCATAACTAAGCAGATCTTTTGTGTACCGCAAATTGAATTGAATGGGGAAAAAAAGAGTCAGATAGACTCCTGCTATCAGTGTCTTCCAAGCATTTAGAGTGAGACCTACTGGGAGCTAAGTGGCGCTAACAGCTCCACACCAACGCCCAATCGGGCCGAGGTGAGATGGTTTAAACTCATAAAACATTCAAGCCTCTCCTGGAATTGGAGCCAAAATGTACTTAGCCAGGTGTATGCAGATAATGAGAAGGGGAAAACATAGCCCTATGGGGCCCCTGGCTCAGTATTGACAAGCCATTTTCCAGAGATGTTGCTAAAAGGAGGTCGATTTGTTGCTAAAGTTGCCAAATGACATCGCCATTGCGTGAGGCGGTGATGACGATGTCAGTCCAAAAGTTGCTAACTCTTATCAACAAAACTGATAAGTTGCATCGGTGCTCGAGCCACGCGTCACCTCTTTCAGGGAATGACGCTGCTGGCAAAGATTTCTTTCATCCCAGCAGCTTCGATCGATAACGTGAAGCGCAACATGGCAGCTTGAGCTGCTCACTGTACCAGCACGGGTGTTCTCCTACCTGCGCCGGCTCGTGTTTGGAGGTTTTGTCACGCCCAAACAAACCCAATTTGACCACGGCGCTAACCTGACGTCAACCAGAAAATGGAGGCACACGGCTGGAAAATCTCTGGCTGTCACACGTGCGGCCTCGGCGGAGCTCGGCGGCGGCGTGCCAAGATGAATCACAACGCCATCAAACATTTACGCGCCGACTAAATAGTCTTCGTTGTGCTAAGCATCAACATTCAAGGAGCTAATTTCCACCAAACCTCCTCTTCATGTTTGACACTGTTGTAATGCGGCATGTATACATTGTATTTAAAGTTCTATACAACCCTAGTGTATCATATGTATTCATTAATGCATCCATTTTCAATACCACTTATCCTTTTTAGGGTCACAGGTGTGCTGAAAATTACCGAAATTTACCGAAAATTATGTGCTGTCTGTCCCTCCAATGTAGCAAATCAACATATTTAATTTTCTTCCACATCCACTCTGTCATATTTACATCATGTGTATGCATACATCAAAAACGTACAAAACTGGCATGATTTTTTTTTTTTTACATCTAAGAGATGCTGCACATTGAGCTATGCGGTTCTGCCACAAGATTTAACGAGTGGAAGAGTCTTGGCCACTGGTTTTGTCATGATTCAGATTTTAAAATGTGTCTGCACAATGCGGTGACGTCCCAAATGATGGCCCATGAAAATGCATGGAAGCTTTCGCCCATCCGAAAATTCCATTTCCGGTTTCCCGCAGAGCGCCGTGGTACATGCGTACACAGTGCGCAGTTAACGGCAACCCTTCTTCGAATGTAGTGATGGGATATTTTAAGTTGTATGCGCCTCTAATAGGCTTTATTTAGAGTTCATTCATAGTTGGAACACACTTTTATTGAATGCATGTACCACTAATATCCAATATCTACATCATATTCATTGTGTGTACCACAAATTCATTTTATCTATCTATCTATATCTATCACACACACACACACACACGCACGCACGCACGCATGCACGCACACACACACACACACACACACACACACTTGAACTTCCTATTTCACAATTTGATAATTTTAATGTTTTTTGAAAAATCTATACAATTTGTCATTGCTCACGTGTACGTGTTATTTTTTGTGATTTTTTTGACCTATCATTGACCACATTAGATGTAATGTGTATTCCAAAAATGTATCATATTTACATATTTTAAGTGTAATGTCATTTACTTGACGGTATTAAAGTTCAATAGTTTCTGTTTTTCAAATGTTACATTTCCTTGATGCTGCTTGCTTCAAGGTGTAAAAAAAAAAAAAAAAAATCACAAATTATGCATGTGCGTATGCTGTCTTCTTTGAGGCTTTTTTTAAAGCCTTTTCAGGCCGCCATAAAATCAGAAGCGAGCCTTCGCAGCGGCAGCCCGTTGAGGAGAAACGTTCCCCGGAGCTTGCGCTTCTCAGCATGCTCCTAAAAGCTGAACGTCTGCCGCACTTTGCCTCGTGCCGCACAACACTTTCATCAACACATTTCACACTTTGCCGTCTTCATTATTTACACGCCGGCCGCCTTTGATGCGGCCATGCCGGGCACCTCTGCAAGATTCGGCCAAGATTCTGCTCATCTGAGGGTAAATCCAACGGGTCCGCCAGGGGAGTCGCAACTCCGATGATGTCATCTCACTGAAAAGCTTTCATCAGACGCCGACACCCCAGGAATGTCTCTAATTCTTTTCATCATGTAGTTCTTTGCACTCCAGTCAAATGTCCTGTTCTTTTGCTTTTTTTTCTCCCCGGTTCCCGTTTCTGTTTGAGACTCAACCACATCAGTTTTTGTTTTTGACCTGGTCTTTTTGGAACGGGGATATTGGTGAGGTTTGGGGATGTGGTTTGGAGGCAGGTATAAAGGTGAAGGGTGAGTTTATTTGGGGATGGGAAGGTAGATAGTATTTAGTGGGCAAGGGGCTGAGACGAAAGATAATAGTTTACCCTTCTAGACAGTGTTACGGAGGTAGATTTAGGGTTTGAGGGTTATGGTTAGCATTAGGAGGAGGGGTTAGAGGTAGATTTTGGGTTGGGGTTAGGTTTAGGGATCAGGGTGGTCTGAGCTCCTTCAGTCTTGGTTTGACTCGGTATTAGTCCCTTCAAGTTTTTGTCTTCGGTCTGTCCAGAACCCTCACTCTTGATTTTGACTTTGTTTAAACCCCTCAAAATCTGTGTCTTGACCTAATCGTAGTTTCTTGATGTCTTCGTGGTGACAATATGAGCCTTAATAAGGTTTTCCTAAGTTTCACCCACTCAAAATATTATTTGTGACTTGGTCTCATCTCCTTAAAGTCTTCTACTTATTTAGTCTCATCCCCTCAAAGCTTGGTCTTGGAGTCTGAAAGTCTTTGTCTTCATTCCCCTAGGCCTTGGTTTTGACCGTCTTCACACCGTCTCAACCTCTCAAAATCTTGGTCTTTGAATCTTGTGTCCTAATAGTACTGGTTTTAACTCTACTGCAACCCAATGTCTTGGTCTTGACTCAGTCTGATATTCAAAATCTCGGTTGTGACTTGGTCCTTTCTGCTTAAAGACTTGGTCTCTTCCCCTCAAAGCCATGGTCTTGCATTATTCTCAGGTCCTTAAAGTCTTGCCTCCTGGACATGAAAGTCTTAGCCTTGATTTGGTCTCACCCTTTCAAAGTCTTGGCCTTGACTCTGTCTTGAACCCTCAAGGTCATGTTAGCAATAGCATTTTCCTGGGTTCACACAGTATGTCGATCTCAAAGCCCTCCAAAATGAAACCTAATGACTAAAAATAAGTCAGATGTCTGCAATTCAAACCATTTCATAAACCACCAACACCCGGGAAACATTTTAAATTTTTCTCATGATTTAGTATTTAGACTCCAGTCAAACGCATCATAGGACGAGTCCTGGTCATGGTCCTGGCCTTGTTCTTGTGCTTTTTTTTTTCCTATAGCTACAGCCATTATTTCCTTTGTTTCACCGTTTCAGTATCATTGTGTTAAAGTTGTCTTTTTTTTCTCCTCTCCCCTCTCTCCTCTTCATGTCAGTTCCGCCACGTTTGAGATTGTCGTCTCCCTCCACCCTGCAATCTTATCACGGCAGCCATCTCACACTCCAGCCGCCACTCCATCGGCGGCTTATGTTTGTTTAATACCCTCTGGAGTTGTCTGGCCGGGATTGGGTGTCTGAGGTGCGAGGCCCACAGATTTCCACTTGATGGGAAGAAGCGAGCGGAGGCGATGGAGCGGTCGACCAAAAGCGTTTTGGCCCAGAAAGCGTTTGGTGAGGACAATTTACCTGCAAGGACGGGCCGGGCCAAAGTGGAATAGAAACTGAAAAGGCTTCAGTGGAGAGCTGGGAATTCATTTTTTTCGAGTGAAATTGCAGTTTTGTGCCAGGGAGTTAAGAGCGGCGACATTCTTTTGCATTCTCTGCCCAATTCCTGCTGACGTTCTTTCCAGCCACTTGCCTGCTTTTGACTGAGGTCCATCCAGAGAGTGTTTATGGGTTCATGCATAATCACTTCTTTCTATAAAAACCTTATGTAAGGGCTAAACTATGGGTGGGCCAAGTTTGGCCTGCCCCGTTCTTAAATCCAGCCGGCTGAGCATTTACATTATCAAGGGTTCTGTTACATTGGCTGCAATAATTTTGCCATTTATAAAAGAATATGGTTAGTTAAACAATTTTCTTATTTGTAATTACCACACCCTGAACTGGTCGCCAGTAAGTCGCAGGGAACATATAAAGACATATAGAAACATTCATAGCCACATCCACACTACCACTGAATGGGAACAGATCCCACGCTGCCTGCATGCAAATGTGTGTGTTGTGTGTTTGTGTGTGTGTGTGTGTGTGTTTAACATCACACATAAACCGTTTTAATTTGATAACCGGGAATATTACTTATCGGGTCAGATGAGCCCAATGAGAAAAAAAGCAGCTTAAAAAAATAAATGAATGAAAAGGTCAGTATGTAATCGGATGAGGAAAACATTGCCCAAATAATGTTTAAAACCTTCCCTCTAGAGAGTGCAATGTTGAAACTATTGTTTACCGTATTTTCCGGATTATAAAGCACCGTTTTTTTTTTTCATAGTTTGGCCGAGGGTGCGATTTATACTCTGGAGCGATTTATGTGTGAAATTATGAACATATCATAATATCATTTCACAGGTTATTTTCACATTAAACCACGAGAGGGCGCTCTAGGTCTGTGTTGATAAGTCGACAATGAGTATGACGTAAGCGACGTACAAGACGAAGTGACGCATTTTCTACCTTCGGTTTTGACAAAGTTGTTTAAAAATAACACAGAGGATGATGGTTTCATTGGATTTAGTGATTTGGAGTGACACTGATGGTTTGGGAACATACCAGGCACGTTCTCAGTTTGTTGTTTATGCGTCAGGTAACGTTATCATATCGTACACTTATTCAGCGTGTTGTTCACTATTTTATTTTTATTTTAAATTGCCTTTCAAGACGAAATGTCTGTTCTTGGCGTTGGATTTTATCAAATAGGTTTCCCCACAAATGCGACTTATACTCCAGTGCAACTTATATGTTTTTTTTCCCTCTTTATTATGCATTTCACGCCTGGTGCAAATTATACTCCAGAGCGATTTACATTCCGGAAAATACGTTATATGGGTGATGTTGCCAAATGTACAGACTAACCACATCACTTTTCCTGCCATTTGCACTGAATTGCGAGTCAACGAAAGCATGTTTTGCGCAATGCATCATCATACAAGGACGCATTCGCAAAATGACCGTCATCCCATCATGCCATCGATGTTGGGCTTTCAATTGATAGAATCACTCAATGCAGTTTGTTGCAAATATACCTGTGATGTCGCTACGGATCAACTTTGACCTGAGGTACTTAACCCTAATGTAAAGTCAAAATTGTATAAGGTGAGAGACTACTCGGGGTGTCAAACTCATTTTTGTCGCGGGACAGTTTGGTGTTACGTCTTCCCTTGGAGGGCCGTTATGACAGTGAAACCACTAAAATGTTTCATCATCTCATCGCATTATTGCTTGTCCATCAAATTAATGGATTACTAGTTTTGAAATTAATCAACTATAATATTTTCTTTTCTTTTTTTATCGTTCCAGTGACTGTAAACAGGGTAACAAAATTATTGCAGAATGTCAACGTTATTTATGACACATGACAATTTGACATATTGGTACAGATTTTAGTAAGGATCATGCAAGTCCACACACATGATTTGCTTTCGCGGGCCACATAAAATGATCTGGCCTCCGGGCCTTGACTTTGACACCTGTGTCCTACATGAACACCAAGTTTGGACATGGCCAAATAAATATTGCCGTAGAATGAAGATTTTTCTATTTTCACATATTTGTCCTTGCTGGGTTCTTGACATCTGATCTCGAGCTTCATGATTTGGTCTGGTTCTTAATCCCAAAACAACAACCTGGTGAATATCAAATTATTGCCTGCTGATTTGTGCGACCGACAGTGAAAAACAAAGTGTTGCTGAGATGGAGGAACATATCTCGCCTCTGCTTGCACACCCGGTATTGGTTTTCGTGACTGTTCTTGCTTTGTCGTCCTCAAACGATTCCCTTCTATGTTGATTTTCCAAAAAGTACACCCCCCCCACCTACTTGCTGCTTTACTCCCTCTGCCTTCCTGCAGTTTGTTGCACCCGCCCCCACTGATCCTCCTGCACTTGTTCCTCGCAACCGCAAACCCAAACAGATGTTAAGATTCAGACTCTATTTCATGTGGCGAAGTGACGCAGGTGCGACCGTTTTGTACGCCCTGCGCGCACGTACCCGTGAGGAGGACGGCCGCTGAGCTGCTTCTCGCTTCCCGTTGCTAAGCAGCCGCTGCTAACAGTCGCTGGAGTGACAGCACACAGCTGCTGTTGTTGTTGGTTTTTTTTTTGTTTTTTGTTTTTTTTTTAAATGAGGGTTGCTTTAAGGCAGAATTTACGCTACATGGTGGAGTGTGCCAATTCTAAGATCAACAGGGAACGTCCAAAAAATAAATAAATAAATAAAAATGCATATATATATGCAACATTGAATAAAAGATGTCAATATGGTACATCAGGGCTGAATTTGATATGATATTGATAAAGTACATTTGTACTGTTCAGATTTTGCCTATGTTGCAATTAAGATACATTTTGGTGTATGATATTGCATAGGATGTAAATATGATACATTAGGTGTACAGATATTAAATGTGGCGTGAACCGGCTTCATTAAGGCGCCAAACATTAAATATGATATGGCTAGGGTACATTAGCGGTGTTTAGACTTTAAATGTCATACGGTACATTAAAGGTTACAAATGGTCAACAACGGTAGATACATGAAACATTATGGAAATATTTTGGTCTTTGTCTATAGACATAAATATGACGGAAGTGTCACATCTCGCTATGAAGCACGATCGCGGCTGTTCTGACAGCGGAGGTCATGGAGGTTGCTCGAGTCGTTCCCCAAAGTGCACCGCCGAGGCTCATTTTGCTATTGGAGCACTTCTCAAGTCTCCTTTTTATTTCCATCTGTCTCGTAACCGCTCCACGCCGTCATCCCCGAAAGGGAAGGAACATCACTTCACATCAATCAGCGGCCGACAGATCCCTTCCAACGATGAAGGGGCCTGTCTGTGAATCGACTGACTGCAGTAAAAGTTTTTCCTCGACAAAACAGTGGGAAACCCTGCCAGGGTACCATCGCCAGCAGAGAGTTAGTGTTGGAGCTAAAACCAACGGCTTGGACTACGGTTTTTGGAATTTGGATCGTGAGCTAAGGATTCAACAATTAGGATTAGAGGATATGGGGATAGATTTTTTTTTTTTAGTTAAGGTTCGTGGGTTTATGGTTAGGATGTTCGTGGTAGATTAGGGCCGGGGAAACTAGAGGTCAGAGTTAGAGGCTGGGTTCGAGTCAAGAGTTAGCGTTAGATACACTATTGAGTTCGAGTTCAGGTTATGTTTAAGGTTCAGAAATCAGTAGGTTAAGCCCCTATTTCACTGAGCAGCGAACAACTGTGAGTGTTTTCGAAGCCTGTGACAAGAAGAAACACTAAAACTGTTGGCGAATGTCTGGCGAACTTTCGGGGCCTTGAAAGAACCCTGAAGAGAATGCAACATTCGTCGCCTTCACAAATCCTAAAAATTGTTTGCCGCTCAGTGTGATAGGAGCTTTTGGAATAAGGGTTTAAGGTTAAAGTTATACGTTAATTTATAAATTAGAATGCGTAATTAGTGTTCAAATTTGGGGTTAGGTCGCTGATGGTGGAGTGCAGGGGTGTCAGACTCATTTTTGCCGCGGGCCACATTGTAGTTACGGTTTTACTTGGTTGGCCGTTATGAATTTTGGGAAACCATATAAATGTTTTATCACTTCCACATATTACACATAGATCATACAACGAATTGACGGATAACTAGTTTTAAAATCAGAAGTCAAGAATAATGACTGTTATTGTGGATTACATATGACAACTTGAAATTTTGGTTCAGACTGTAGCAAGCATCATCGAACTTGACATGCTTGATTTGCTTTCGTGGGCCACATAAACTGATGTAGCGGGCCAGACCTGGCCCCCGGGCCTTGACTTTGACACCTGTGGTGTAGTGGTACACTCGCCTGATTTGTGTGCGGGCAGCGTGGGATCGGTTCCCACTCAGTGACTGTCTGGATGTGGGTGTGAATGGCTTTCTATGTGCCCGGCGACTGACTGGCGACGAGTTCAGGGTGTAGTTTGCCTTCTAACCAAAATCAGCTGAGATAGGCTCCAGAAACTTCCCGCGACCTTTCAGGTGAAGCGGTGTTGAAAATGGATGGATTATGGATTAGATTTATTGGTTACACCCATATCCCACTGAAAGTTGGAAGGTTTTAGGGGGTTAGAATTTGGGTTCAGGTGTTGATTTACGGATTAGAGAGAAGGTGATTACAAAAAAAAGGAAATATGGTTAGAGTTAGGGATTATGCGTTGAGAGGGTTGATTTAGAAGTAAATGAAAGGGTTATTGGAGTAAATGGTCAGGGTTGTGGGTGAAGTTGGCATCAGAGATTATGAGGTGAGAGTTTGGGCAAGAGGTTGAATTTAGGCTTCAGGAGGTAAGCAGATGGGAGTTCGGGTTGGGGGCCTTCAATTAGATTAGGATTAGAGAGACAATTTTTTTTTTTTTTTTGTACGACGTGAGGGAAAACTCCTGGAGGGTTCGTTTGCGAGCAAGCGCAACCAGACTCCTCTCGACATCCATCAACGTGACTTCTCCGGAGGGTTTGTACGATCTCGCTGCCGTCAGCCTCACTTAATTCAGCGCTGGCTTCCATCCAGACGCTAACGACAATTGGCTCTTGTTACTTTTTTGCGGATGTAGCATCTTTGGTTAGAAGCGTCGCGCGGCGGCGGCGGCGGTGGGGACAGTCTTCAAACTGGAAGCTTCAAACTGTCGCGGGGGAAGGGAAAAAGTGGGTGGGGAGTGGGCCTCTAGTCAGCAGTTTGAGAACCCCCCGGCCCCCTCCCCGAAGACATGCTCACTAACGAGCACTTAAAGTAGCCAACCAGCGCTCTCTGGATATCTCAGTCCCCGCCGGGAAAAGTGAGCAAAAAGAGGAGTTGGGATGAGGGTTCGGAGACATTGGTTGAGAATTATGTTTAGGGATTAAAGCAAAAAATACAAAATTTCTACCCTCACACCAAACTTTTCTCAAACAAAGGTGAGGTCAGGTCCAAAAGGGTTAAGGATTAGGTTTGTGATTTAGATTGAGACCGATGATTCTGATGAGATTTCATTTCATGGGTTAGGTTTGGGTTTAAAGTGGTTGTTAGGATTGGAGTTATTGTTGGGTTTGGGATTTTATATTTGGGGGTTACAGTTAGGACAGGTTTAGGGTTTGTGATTATCCTTAGAGCGTTACTGTTAGGGTGTATTGTTGGGGTTTGAGACAACTGCACACAACCGGAAGTTGGTGCGATACTATCGTATAATCTGACTGGTAAGCAAACACTAAATCCACATGAGAAGAGTTGCAAAGGGAGCCTCTGGTCAGCAGTTTGAGAGCTAAAAAAAAAAAAGATGGCAAAAAGCCCCCCCCCCCCCCGCAGTCCTCCCAAACACGTTGGCTAACGAGCACTTCCTTAAGTATCTTGCCAGCTCTCTTTAAACAAGCAAAGTGGGCAAAAGAGACAGCTTTTAAAAAGCAGCATATGGCCGCGCAGGATCTTGCCGTGATGTATTGTCACGGGACATCTTAATACCTCCTCCCCCCACCTTCCGGTACCCCGCCTTCGGCTCCACCGCCAGATGTCGACGTCTCGCCCTGAACAAGATGTGCTGTCGCTGTGAGGCGACCGGTCGCCGGTGAAGTCGCTTACTTGTATCACGTTCACGCTGAAGGCGTTAATAACAGATGAGAAGGTTGATTAAAAGTTGCAGGTGCATCAATTATCCAGCCGGGGAAACAACTGCAGAGCATCTTTAATCGAGTTACTTTTTTCAGGGAGAAAATTAGGGACAAAAAAATGAAACTTGTACCGTTTAACATTCCGATCTCCAGGTGAATTATTTAACCCTCTCATGCAACCTGAAACCTGTTCCTGAAAGGGTTAATATTAATCTGATAATCGGTTAGCCAAGTCCATCCATCCATCCATCCATCCATTTTCCGATCCGCTTCATCCTCACATGGGTCGCGGCGGGTGCCAAAACCTTCACAAGGGAACACAGGTGGTCGGGTTAGTTTAACCCTTTCATGCACCCTGTAACATGATAACATGATAGGCTGTCCACTGCAGTTACCGCTGAAAGGGTTTAGTAAGGGCTAGTACAAGGTGGGTAGGGTTTGGGTAGTGATTTGAGAGTTTGGGTGAGGAGGTTAGATGTAAATTTAGGGTCAGCAATGTTCAGGATTAGATTCAGGTGAAAGGATCAGCGTTTGAGTTAGGCGTATTAGGGTTGGGTGGTAAAGTTTGGTGTGAGGATGGAAAATTTGGGGTTCAGGGTTTGGATTTATGCTGAAAGGGTTTGTGTTTAGCCTTAGATTTAGGGTGATGGTTACTGGCTAAGGTTGGGGTTTGGGGGTTAGATTTAGTGCTTGTGTAAACGGGGTCACAGTTGGATTCAGGTTTGTTGGTTCAGATTAGGGTTGAGTGGCTCAATTCTTAAATGAAGGCCTCACCCAAGAGGATATGGGTCAGATGATTAGAGTTAGGTTTTCAGTTAGGGGATTTGTTGTAAAAGTGGTGGTGATTGTTCGAAGATTTTGGGTTGCGACGAGATGGTTAAAGTTGTGGATTATATTTAGGGTTAGAACATTACAGGTTTTGGGTGAGAGGATTTGCTTCAAGTGTTAGATTTAGGGAGAGGGTTAAAGGATCAGAGCTATGTTAGGATTGAGACCTGGGTTGATGTTTGGGGTTTCGAGTTACAGGATATGCTTAGAAAATGTTAGATATTCGGTTCAATTGAGGTGACTGTGGTGAGAATGATCTGATAAAAATCAAGCACAGCAAAGCTCGTTCATTTTTTTCGAGAAACAAGATTCAAGGAAGAAACTGGGCAAAAAAAAAAGCAGGAGTTGTGTCTTTGAACTTTCCCTCCTCCAACTGTTCATAATTTAATCATGTAAGCAGCACTCGAGAAAACAACCCTTGACCTCTTTAACGCTCATCTACGCGGCATCTTTTCTTTCAAAGATAAAACAAGTCACGTTTCTCAAGATTACAAAGCAGTGTGAATGCTCAGCAGCATATTAGCAGTCCGCGCATCCAGCCCGGTCCAAGCCCGACCTGAAAATGTGCCCTTTTGTTCTTTTGTAAATACTGTAAGTGGGCAATGTTCTTCATTTTCTCTCACCGTAAAACAAATGCTGACAGCTCCTTGGATAAGCACATCGTCGCGATTGACAACCGCCCAGGAATGTTGTGCTACGCGTCCAAACATCTGTCACTCAAACGCAGTCTGGAGGCTGCGTTGTGATTGTTGTGGATGATACCTTCACATTTCACAACACAAAATGTTGAAATGTGATGTCGAGCACTGTGTGGGGAAGTGAAAGACTGACAAAAACCAGGGAACACAATACAAGTAAGCTGACGAGACAACAAGGAACATCTGGACAAGACAGGAAGGGTTGAGGGAACTGATTGGTTAACACGAGGATGACAAGAACAGTTGGAGACAAAAAAGACCGAGAACAAGGTCATACTGAATTGTGGAGATAAAACGTTAAACTGTTTTTCAACATTTCAGTTTCCCAGAATTTTTTGGGGGGGTGTGGCTGAAACAGGGCCAAGTCATTTGTCCCCTCCCCGCTATATGAACGCTTGAGCTCCTTTGTTCATAAGAGCTTGAGCCCCCTTTTGCTCGCTGCAGGAGTTTTAGCAAGCATTTAGCTTGCTGGCTAAATTGCTAAAAGCACACAAAGACTGAGAACTGGATAATACTGAATTGTGGAGCTATAATGTTAAATTGTCTTAAGCCATTTCAGTTTTACATTTTTTTTTTTTTTTTTGGGGTGTGAGGCTGAAACAGGACCTAGCTAGCTCGCAAGCATTTAGCTAGCTAGCTAGCTGTGCCTGCTCGCTGAAAATGCATCTTCTCTTTGAATAGTCCGCCGGTGTGGTTGGTTAGAGAGCCTTGCTGTTGGCACTAAGTGTGTGCACGTCATGGAGAGAAGGTGGAAGTCTGAGGTTAATGATTAGTAATTTAAGACTGACTTGATAGCCAGCGAAGAGTGAAGAGGAGCTTTGGCTCGGTGTGATCGCTTTAGTTCCTCATTGTTACGGCATGGAAAAGCTCTGCTATGACCTGGTGGGATATAGTCCACCCGCCGGAGGCTTTAAGCAGATATAATTTTGCTGCACAAATGTGCTGAAGAATATAATAGAAATATGCTAAATACAATACACTACAAGGAAGTAGCATTCATTTTTCCAGGTCGGAAAAGTGAAATTTGCCGCTTCTGAGGGCGGGGAGATTTTTCACAATGTAGCAAGATTCATTTTACATACCTTGTGATTTAGCGGTCACAACAATGGAAAGAAAGCTTACCATGTTATCAGGTTACAGGGTACATGAAAGGGTTAAAATCCTTCAGGTTTCATCAACAATCTTCTCTGTTCAAAGTGACATTTACAAAACATTTATTTTCACTATACTGGACCTTAACGTTTTTGGAAAGGGGGAAATTAATTTTGCTTCACTGAGATCTTAGGTCCTTTCCCATTGTGGTGAGCATTGGTTAAAAAGAGAAACGATCAGCTGCAGTCGAGTGATCATTGGTGGGAACGTCAACAATCTATTCTGAAACTGTCAGCCCACTTTATTCTTGGTGAGTGGACGCAAGCCAACGAGCAACGTGTTGTTCTTGTGAACTTTACGGCTCTTCTGAGATCATAAAGAGGATACCTTCTCCCTCATAAAACCACAACAAGATGCCAGATGCCGAGCGTTCATGAAGTAGCGTGTCGATTGCGAGACAGACTCTCGAACTCGGCCGAGCTGACGGAACTCGATCGTGTCATCAAAGACCCGACGCGAAAATCACGCTCGCCGCCGCAGCCTCTACGTCGGCTTTTAATTGGCTCCGATAGGTCACCTCCGCCTCAACACTCCCTTGTCGGCTGTAATACGCCGGACATGTTTGGGCGGGGAACCCCGCCACGCGAGAAAGACGAAGCAGCTTAGTTGAGGAGGAGAATTTGGCAGAGGATGACTGGAGGTGAGGTGTCAGGAACAAGAGTGGGTTGAAAAACATAAAATTGAGGTGAAGGGATGGCGGGACAGCACAAAGGTTGGCGGCTTCCTCGGACCGAATCGATTGAGATGGAGGGTGGAGTAGAGTTTCAAGCCATTGTTGGGGTTTTATATTTGGGTTTCAAAATGTAACGTTTTTACGGATTAGGGTTTTCAATCAGATCCAGTATTTCGAATTAACATTTTCAAACCGAGATAGTTTCAAACAAGGAGGGGTGGATTTAAATAAGGGTTTATAGTCTGCGTTAGGGTTGCCAGGTAGGGCTTCAAATCAGGGTTAGTGTTCTAAATAGGGCTTTAAAAATGGGTTACAGTTTTGGGGTTTTAAAAAAATGTTCTAAGGCGGTGTTAAGAATGCAAATATAGTGTTTCAAATAAGACTAAAGTTTAAAACTAGGGCTGTCAGGCAAGGTTAAGATTTCACAATAGGTTTTTAAAACAAGGTTAGGGTTTCAAAGAAGACTTTCAAACAAGGGTTAGGTTTTCAAGACAGGATTTCAAGGCTAATTTTTGGAATTTAACAGTAAGGCTTTAAATCAGGATTAAGATTTCAAAGTAGGGTTTTCAGACGGGGTACATAGGATTTTAAGATTGCGTTAGGGTTTAAAATTAGAGCCTTAAAGGAGGGGTAGGTTTTCAATGGAGGGTTTCAAAGTGGGGTCTGAAAAAAAGTTTAGGATTTAAAAGTACAGCTTTAAAGGTGTGGTTAACATTTCAAATTAGGGTCTTTAAACGGGGATTGGGTTTCAGAGATGGGTTTCAAGCCCAGGGATAGGGTTTCAAAGTATAGTTTTCAGACAGGGCTAGGGTTTCAAGACAGTGCTGGGGTTTCAAGATGAGGTTGACGTCGAAAAGGAGGGCTTTAAGCCACAGTTAAGATTTCAGATGCGCGTTTCAGATGGGGTTAGCATTACACAATAGGGTTTCAAGAAAAGGTTAGTGCTTAAAAGTAGGGCTTACGATTTCAAATTAGAAGCCCTCACTCCATAGCAGTAGGGCTTCAACATGTATCATCATCATGATGATCATCATCATCATCAAGCGGCCCCTCCAGTCAAACAAACACTCGGGCGATTGGTGGTGAAAAGGCGGCAAATGAGGCCCAATCAAGTGGGGAGAAGAAGAAGTAAATGAGTTTGAATAGCTATGCAAACGACGCCCATTTACACCACCGCCACCACTGTTTTTTTTTTTTTTTTAAACAGCTGCTGCAACAACAACTACATGTAGAAGTTGATTCCTCCTTTTCCAAGAATAGACAGAGTCCATTAAAACAGCTGCTTTATGGCCTTCACTTTGGGGACGGGCGGGGCAGCGTTTCAAATAAGTGTTTGAAGGCAACGTAAGAGTTTGGCGTTATAGTTTCGAGCCAAAGATAGGGTTTCAAGACAGGTGCGGGGCTTCGGACTAGGTTTGGGATCCCACATTAATGTTTCAAAACCATTATTTCAGGTTTCAAAGGATGAATTCAAGTGCAAGGATATGGTTTCCAAATTAGGGTTTCAATTCAAGGCTAATTTTACAAAGTAGGGTTTCAAATGAGTCACGACTCACCAGGGCATTTTCATTTCCAACTTTCTTTGTTGTGTTGCATTCAGAGGTGAAAAATAAAACATCTACTGTTTTGTTTTGTTGCTTTTTTTGTGATGAAGATGACAAATGTTGAAAGCAGGAGAAGCCAGTGCACAGGTCACTTCCTCGTTTGTCTGAGCAGTTTTGCTTGTGCACCGTCAAAGAGTTTTGCCTTCAATCTGTGTGATTAATAGAGATTAGCCAGTGAGTCAAACAATACAAAAAAAAGGCTGAGAAATGGTCGGATGAAAGACTTTCAGGTTTTCTCGAGACAACTCGGAGATGCTCTGCGCTTGCATCACTTTTCCCGCACTCTGTGGGAATTCTAATGCCAGAGACCAGATGTCCCAGCAAAGACAAAAAAAAAAGAGAAGAAAGAAAAAAAAAGTCTGGTGAATCCAGCCGGAAGGGATGTGAGCTGACTCTCCCTGGGGGAGGTCGCACCTCAGCTCTTCGGACTCTCCGGCTCGTTTTCATGCTGCTCGACTCTGAAGCTCAAAGCAGGTTTGACTCATTCTCCGTGGAATTGGATTATTTCGGGATGCGGACCCAACACCCGCGCAACGCACACGCACACACCCACACACACACCCACACACACACACACACACACACACACACACACACACACACACACACACACACACACACACACACACACACACACACACACACACTACATACTCAAGAGACACAAAAACACACACAATGACATGCCCAAAACACACGCGCACACACACATTCACACAGACACACAGACATCTGCAAAAACACAAACATAAACACAGACACACATACAAATATTAACACACAGACACATAGTGACGTAAACACACTCAGACATGCACACACACACACACTCACACACACACACACACACACACACACACACACACACACACACGAACATCGACATGAAAAAAGGACAGACACACGCACTTAATTAAGCACACACAAAGACACTTAAACACTGACATGAAAACACACAGACGCACAAACTCCCCCCCGGGCACACACAACGGAGGGCCTGGCAATTAATCGAAATGTAGTTGTGATTTTGGCTTCTCTCGATCTTAAAAAACATTCTCGTCAAAGAAAAACAATGAATGCGGCAAAAATTTGTCTGCAAGTTCCCAATGCTGTGAAAGTGCCCTGAATGCACCATGTTGCCGGAGCAGCAAGCATGTAACGCATTGAACGTGAGTCTGCCCTCCCTGAGCATGCTTGAAGCGGTTTAGTCACACCCCAGCTGGCGTTTAAGGAAAACTAAACACACAACAAAAAAAATTACAGGCAATCTATATTTAAATGCAACACATGCTTCATTTTAAAAACATCACCGATGCTAATGCTAAAATCACTGTACAATACCATTGACATGCTAATGGTGAAATTAGCATTGACTTCCTTCAAATATAACGATACTGTAATCGTAATCGTCCAACCTTAAAGTAAACACACACACACACACACACACACACACACACACACACACACACATACATACATACATATATATATATATATATATATATATATATATATATATATGCCGTCCATCACTTGTTAACTTGTTCTTCCTTTCTGCGGGAGGGACGCTGTTGGCTTTTTAAACGTCCCCGTGGTGAAAAACGCAACCCTGAAGCACATTCCTGTGGGCAGGATTTATGAAGCAGTTCAAATTTTGGTCTTTCTGCAGCTGTTATGAGAATGCGCTCTCAGACACGGCGACCCCCAAAACACTCAAATGTCATCTTTGGTGACACTTTTACGATAAGAGTTTGAGGATGATTATTTGCAGACCTCACATGTACCTGTGAGAACACTCGGGCCCTCGATACGATTCAGGTTGTAGATCAGGGGTGTCAAACTCATTTCACATGGTGGGCCACATACGGCCTCGGTAGATGTCAAGTGGGCCGGACCATTAAAATGATACAATACTTTGCTATAAATAACCAAAACAATATGTCTTTCCTTTGTTTTGGTATAAAGAAGCACAAGAACATTAGGAAAATGTTGAAATTTAATGAACATATCTTTTACAAAACATTTCATGAAGCACCTTACATTTCCTTCGACAAATGTGCAATTTACTTTTATCATTCACATATATGCATTGCAACTGATCCCACTGATTGTACAAACTTTAACAAGTAATTGGT
>NW_017805281.1:939195-953930 GCF_001891065.2 Hippocampus comes | reverse complement strand
GAGTGCTATTAAATGTGTAAATGTGAGAGTGCTATTGATAGCGTCTGCTGTCATGGGTCTGTCTCAGTGACAGACTGAGGCTGCTGTTGTCTTCTTCTCTGATCAAAACAGTGTCCCCTTGCGGATACTCAATGAATTGCACCTGATTAAAAATATTAATTCTGTGTCTTTAATGCATTTTTTTCACTTTTACATTATCCTGCGGGCCTGATTGAACCTACTTGCGGGCCGGTTCCGGCCCGCGGGCCGTAGGTTTGACACCCCTGTTGTAGATCATCTGACCTTGCAGAGCTGAATTGATTTGGGAATTTCCTCTTTTATGGCGACTTGTCGAAATTCGCCTTGTGTTCCGCCCTGACGAAATGATGAAAACTCAACACGCCATCATACAAGTGCAGAACTTCAAATCTGAAGTAGTACTACTTCCCATGGTCATCAGCTATTCAGCTTTCCGTTAGATTTTTTTTTCAACCCTACGCTCCCAAAGGAAACATCAAACTGGCTTTAGGGGATGATCTTCTTTACATTAAAAAGGTCGACTTTCTGTTTCACTTTTTTGAAGACATACTAATGATAGGCAAGCCGAGCAAAAAAAAAAAAAGTCAAACTTAGTCAACTCATGATACTCAATTTTTGAATAAAACCGTCTTTGCGGGCCTTGTTTAAAAACAAAAAAATGTGGTTTGAGTGCAAAGTCATCCATTCATACATCCATTTTGTAATCTGCTTATTTTCACAAGGGTTGCGGGTGTTCGGCAGCCTTTCCCAGCTGTCTTCGGGGGCAAGAGGCGCACACCCTGAACTGGTTGCCAACCAATCACAGAGCGCACATACACGAACCATTCGCGCTCACAGTCACACCTAGGGACAATTTAGAGTGTTCAATCAGCCTTCCATGCATGTTTTTGGAAGGTGGGAGGAAACCTGAGTACCCGGAGAATATAGGTATATAGGTATATAGTAGGCTTTCTGTGTCTTTTTGCACACAGGAAGGCCGGAGCCGAAATCAAACCCTTCATCTCTGCACTGTGAGGCGGACGTGCTAACCAGTTGACCACAGTGCCGTCGGATACAAAATCAATGGAACCTAAAAATAGTAAAAGAGTATTTTGTCTTTCCAGGCATGACAAATTTTTTTGTGGGTCAACTTTACCCGGAGAATATAGGTATATAGGTATATAGTAGGCTTTCTGTGTCTTTTCAGGCATGGCTTTTTTTTTTTTTTTTGCAGGTCCACTCATGAGAGACAAGGCCAACCAGATTTCACGTCATAAAGTCAATTTGGTTTGGCTTTATGTTCAAAATCGCATAGCGTTTAATGGCAACAGCCCCCCCCCCCTCCCCCGCTGCTTATTGGCAAGGGTGAAATGTCAGCGTCGTTAATCGGTATCTGTAACCAATCTTAACAAATGTCAGCGTCGGTTATCCCCAAGACAAATCTGACCAATTACACCCTCTGACCTTTCCGCTGATTTGTTTACAGCACCGCAACAACATTTTCTTTTGTCCTCAAATGTTCCACTTTGTTACCAACCAAATCATAGACACAAACACACAAACATCATGTCCTCAGGATGACATAAGCGTGGCCTGAAGATCAACAACTCATGTTCTTGTTCTGAATCACACAATCGCAAAATGAGGCGGAAATTTCCGATAATAATCCAAAGCATTGTGTTGTCGTGTGTGTGTGGCTTAGATAAAAATTGGGAGTGCACGAGTGCAGACGACCCAACGTTTGAGCTTCAGGGTTTAGGGTTTTAGGATATGGTTCAAGTTCAGATTCAGGTTTATTCATCGGTTAAAGAGTCAGAGTTGAGGGTAGGTATAGGCTAAAGGTTTTGGTCTTGGTTTCAGATTTGTGCGATATGGTTCAAGTTTTGTGCAGAGGTTTTGGATCTGTAGATTACGGTTAGAGTTGAGGTTTAAGGTTCAGCGGATCTATTGGAGGTACTGAGGACTAAGCAGCGCCTCAGAGGGGATTGACCTCTTTTTTGTTGCCGGTTCCTCCCTTTGGAATGCCCTCATATTAAATATTAGCCTTGCCCCATCTCTGTCTATCTTTGAAACTCATCTTCAAACATCCGTCCATCGGTTTTTCCACGCTGGAGCCTGTCCCAGCTGTCTTCAGGCAGTTGGCGGGGGACACCCTGAACTGGTTGCCAGTCAATCACATGGCACCCATCGAGAAACAAACATTCACAGTCACAACCACTCCTTGGGACAATTTGGAGTGCCCAATCAACCTGCCGTGCATGTTTTTGGAAGATGGGAGGAAACCGGAATACCCAGAGAAAACTCACACAGGCACGGAGAGAACATGCAAAGAACAGGAAGGCCGGAGCCGGATTCGAACCCTGCACCTCGGCGCTGTGAGCCCGACGTGCTAACCAGATGATCACTGTGCCACGTCTTCCAACATATTTTTATTATTTGGGTTTCGACCCACCGGGTTCGATCCCGGCTCCGGCCTCCCTGTATGGAGTCTGCATGTTCTCCATGCATCTTCTGGAATATTTCGAGCAATTGTTTTTTTCCTTTTATTTGAATGCAAGGATAAAAAGAAGAATAGTTTCTGAACAGGGTCGTTGTCGTGCATATAGTCAAAGCCAACAAGGATGCTGTCTGTGTCGAGAGCGCTGCTTTGGCGGCGGTGTGATGAAACCAGTTGAAAGACAGCAAATTTAGCCTTGTTTGTCCGTCTGTCACACGCAATTTTCCGGGCCGGCGTTTAACGGCGAGGCTTCATTTCTCTTCATTGGCGCAGGAACAAGCTGACAGCTCTCCTTAGAGGACGTCTACGCAAACGTCTCCGACGGGATCAAATCATTTTCACCGCGTGACGCGCTTGCAGACAAACAGCATTCAGGCCTCAATTTGACTTGACGGGATTTTTTTTATTTTCTTTTCGCCGCGTTGTCAACAGAACGATTTAGTGTGTCGACAAGTTGTGGGAGTCAATTGGACGGGGATTTTCAAAAATCCAATCACTCGTTTTTCTTTTTTTTTTTGTTGGAAAGGAGGAATAAAAAAAGTACTCATATTTTGGGAGAAAAATCAGTTTAAAAAAGAGGAAAAAGTATTTTATAAGTAGGACGTGAGAGAATAAATATATCATGTGACAGGAGTAAAAATCTTTTTTGGGGGGTGAAAAAAAAGCATAATATCATGTGAATAAATTTGCAAATTTGTATTTACTTTAGAAAAATAAGCATGATGCGACAAAAATAAATTTGCATCCTCATAAGAATAGGAAAGAAAAATCTTTTTTTTTTCTAGAAACAAACATGAGAATACATGTATTTTTCACATCTTGATTTTTTTCTTGCCTTTGTTTTTTTTAAACTTATTAACCCCATTTTTCCACAGAAAACACATTTTGAATGTTTATTATTATTATTATTTTTTTAAATCCATCAATGCATATCAATCACAGAGATGTACTGCATATGAACGGGCTAACCATGCTGCTTACTCGCCGTAGCGATAAGTGAAGCCACCGGTGGCCATCTTGCGATGCTACTCGCACCTAACTTTAATACATTGATTTCTCTGCGGCATTTTTCATGTTTTCTGTCTTGACGGCCAAAATGCCAGTTTGTGGCGTACGACAAGTCTGGGAGAAGCGCTACGCGAACATTTCGCTCATAAGAATGCGATTGGTGCGACCTAAAGATTCGTCTGCATCATGCTGTCAGAACCACGAACAAGGAAATGAAAGTAAAGCCCATCAGGATTAAAAAAAATGGCTGCCAAATGTAAATCGAACCGCTGTAAATCACGATTCACGACATTGAGATAATCTACTCTGAATGTTTGATGCAACCGGTGACGCATGTTCTTTGAAAGGCTCTCTCTAGTCCATACTAGCATAAAACACACACTGAGAAACAGTCTTTTCAGCTTAAAGCCAACAAAAATTGTCAGCACCAGTGGCAAAGTAAGACGGTTGTCCTCTGGCTTCAGCCACAAGGGGCCAATTGTCAGTCCGGTCATATTAGAAATCCGGGGCGTCGACAGACTACATGCACCGCAGCGGAAAAATTCAAAAGCCTACGAGAGTTTCCGTTTTAAGTCATTTTTGGACGAAAAATAACCCCATTCAAATTCGGTTGACGTGGGTTTGTGTCATAGGTCGAGTCAAGAGCTCGCAGGTGGTGCATTTCAAGGTGGAAATAAAATCCAAAGTTGGGACTTTTTAAAGACAAAGGAATAGCTTTCTACTTCAGCCAACTCTGTGGTGTGCCTGCTATTGTGTTCGGAGTTTTTATTGGAACACGTTTCCCAGTGAGCCGCCACTACAAAGGTGATGGAACACTTATGCAGTTAGCGCCACCGTCTTTTTCTGTTTCTCCCTTTGCTCACCTACCCGGTGTGTCACAAATTTGCGCTCTGTCACTCTGTCTTTCTCCCCCGCTGTACCCGTAAGGCAAGCCAGCTCGAGCGAGGCGATGATGTCAGCTGCCTCGTCGCGAAGCTTCGTGCAGTTGGTAGTATATGCTTGTCATTATTATTATTTGATTATTGGTTGTCTTTGCGTTTCATCACCTCAACGGGAATAGACCCCTCCGGTTCAATTACGGCTCCGGCCTTCCTGTGTGGAATTTGCGTGTTCTCCCCGTGCCTGTGCGGGTTTTCTCCGGGTACTTCTATTTTCTCCCACATTCCAAAAAAGATGCATGGTAGGTGAATGGAACACTCTAAAATGTCCCGTGGTGTGAGCGTGAGTGCAGATGGTTATTCGTCTCTGTGTGCCCTGCGATTGGCTGGCAACCGGTTCAGGGTGTCCCCCGCCTACTGCCTGAAGACAGCTGGGATAGGCTCCAGCATGACCCGCGACCCTTGTGAGGATAAACGGATTAGAAAATGGACGGATGGATGGATGTTCCACGTTATGGTGGTTTTTGCGCTCTGTGAACAAAGTTGAGTTGGGCGTGTCCAAAAAAAAAAAAAAAGCCGTGTAAGTTCATGTTTACAGGGACCTGCGAGTACTGTGAAATTAAATTAGACACGGTGCTTCGATCGCTTCGCCGACAATTCGATAACTGGAGCAATCAGAAAGGTAATACTGAAACCTGACGTCATCCCAGCACACTGCGAGGATAATTTAAAGCGTTGGATGCGATCAATTATATCCGCTACGACTAATGACTGAAATTAGCGTGCTGTCGTAACCCAAATGCGGAAATGGTCTGTGCATTTGGGTTACGACAGCAAATAGCGAGGCTCCTATGTGATAAAAAGAGCTAGATATGAGTAGAATTACTATAAACGGGTCTTCATCCCTCACCCCCCTTCGTTAAGATGTGTGCGTGGTTGAATCCTGAGTGGGGCACATTTGAAAGGCTCCTGATTGGCCCGGTGGGGGAACAGGCGCGACAAACTCACCAGCGCCGAGTTATTTGTCGCTGATTGGCTCAGTCAGCGGGGATGATGACTCTGTGCCGCCGCCGCCTGATTTATTTCCTTTCATCAAGCCTTTTGCATCTGCCAAGCTCCCAAAACACAAATAATTCATGTGTTGCTGCCATGAAATGTGGACGCGTGTGTCGGCATCTGCATGACGACGACGACGACGCCCGAGCGGGTCACTTTAGATCATCTTCGGTTACGTGAAAAGCCATCATGGCGCCCCTCCCGTGGGGAAACCTTTTCACATTACTGTAAAAGCAAATGTATGTCCGACCACTGTGCTGTATGAACTAGAAAAGGGCGACAGGAGGGGGGCGTAAGGGGGGTCGGGAGCTGGAACGGCGAGAAAACAAGAAAGCAACAACAGAAAA
Organism: Hippocampus comes; assembly: GCF_001891065.2. Classification (NCBI taxonomy): domain Eukaryota; kingdom Metazoa; phylum Chordata; class Actinopteri; order Syngnathiformes; family Syngnathidae; genus Hippocampus; species Hippocampus comes. The sequence continues at coordinate 948,147 of NW_017805281.1, read as the reverse complement.
CTTTCAGCAAGTGGAGCGTAATAAGCACATGGAAACACGACCATGTCCACACATGAGAGCAAATTGCCTGCCTTTCATTTATTTTGCGGTCTTTTTGACGACAAAGTTTGCCTAGCAACAGGTTGCCACAACAAGGAGTCATCCGCTGATAAACGAAGGTGCTTGGTCAGTACATTGGTGCTTTCTTCAAACAAAAGAAAACCTTAATATTTATATATAAAAATTTTCCCCCCCAAGAGTAATATTACAAGATTTTTTTTTTCTTGAAAAAAAAAAAAGGATATACAGAGAGCACAATGGAACAAGAGTGAAGTCACTTTTTTGGGGGGGTTATGTCTAAACGGGTATGTGGAAGTTGTATTTTTTTTTTAAAGAATAAAAGTGTACTACAATGCGATTAGTCTTTATTTAACTCATTCACTCCCAAAGACGTATTTAGATGTCTTTCCAGACGCCACACATTTAATCCCAGCTCCTCATTTTATCTTGACTGTACTTGAAAAGGGTCTGAAAGGGTCTGAAAATAGCTGGCCATTTTTAGGCCCTTTCAGACTTTTAAATGTGTGCCGTCTGAAAAGACATATAAATACGTCTTTGGGAGTGAATGAGTTTTAATGTTACACGTCTTTTTTTCAAGGACAAAGGCCATCAAAAGATTTCAGAAAAAAAGGTAGAATGTTACGAAAAGAAACTTTTTTTTAATATGTTTACATTATTAAAAGAATGAAAAAAAAATCCAAGAAAAAAATAAATAAATAACACCGTCAACTCCATAAAACATTTTGTTTTTAATATTCCAAGAATAAACTGGGATTTCTGTGTTGACCAAAAATGTCAAATGAATCAAGAGCTTTTAGAAAAAGTAGCACCTGAAGGTGGAGGGAACTCGCAGGAATCGACGACCGAGTCAAGCCGTTAGCTTTTAGCTAACTTTGGACTTTTCTGCGAGCGTCCGCGTGTCTTCCACGGCAACATTTTCAGGAACAATACACGGATGATCCGGGACAGTTGGCAGCTGGCTAAGACAGCTCCATTTCTTCAAGACCAACTCTTCCACAACATGATGACAAATTACCCAGGATTCATCAGAGCGTCCGCAAGGCGCGGGAGACTCCAAGAACGTCCTCCTGGTGGACGCGTGTCAACGGGGCGCTTGTCGCGGCGCCATCCATCATGCCGCTGACCGGCCTTATCGGCAAGAGAAAAGACGGGAATTCCTATTGGCCGCGTGGTCAATTCGCATCCGCTGATGATTATCGCATGACATCATCCGGACCAGGATTGGGGGGAGGACACTCGCCGCACATAAAGATAGAAAGGAGATAACCCCTCAGGCTCAAGGGTGTACTTTTTGTCGGGGGGGAGACATCCGACTTGAAGAATAGAATTTTATTAGATAAAAAGGAATACTGAGAGGAAAGAAAATGCATAATACTGCAATTAAAAAAATCAAAAAAAGGACACATTTCATTGATTGAAATGGTTTAATAAGATGGAAGAATAAATCCTTTGGGGGAAAAAAATATCTGAAAAGCTGTTTTGTGTGTGTGTGTGTGTGTGTGTGTGTGTGTGTGTGTGCCGACAAGGCAGTATTTTAAAAAAAAAATGCTGTCTATAAATTTGAGGTTTTCTTTCCCTAGAGAAGACAAAATGTAGTACAAAAATTAACCTTTTCATGCACCCTGTAACCTGATAACATGATAAGATGTCCACTGTAGTATCCGCTGTCTCCGAAAGGGTTAAAAAGAAAAATCTTTTTTTGGGAGGGGGGGGGGCGAGCGGGGTAGTCAATGACAGAAAGAGAGAGAAAAGCAGTATTTCAAGACTGAAGTGGTATTTTGTCAAGAGACAAAATGATTTCAGTCACCTTTTTGAGAAACAAATGTGCAAAATAGGAATAATGTAGGTACTTGTTTTTTGTTTTTTTTTAAGAAATGAGATATATTCTAACAATAGATCAATAACAATGTTGAGTTTAGTTTTGGAGATTTTGCTGGATTATATTTAAAAACATTTTTTTTAAGTACAAGCACAAATTTAGTATTTCCCAGAGTAAAAGCTGAAACTTATGATTGGAAAAAAATGTATTTTCTTGAATAACATTTTTTTTGGGGGGGATGAAAGACAACTCTGAGGATTCAAGACTCAACCTGAGAAGCTTGCTGCGCTTATGTTGCCATAGCAAATGCGCCAGCTCCATCTGTCAGCCTGACGTTGGCAGATTGTGCAACGTTGATTTATCGGGTGTGTTGTACAATAAACATAAAACAGAGTATGTCCATATGCATGCATTTAAAGGGCCAGTGGGCACACACACACACACACACACACACACACACACACACACACACACACATACACATGTAATTATAAGCACACAGGGGAAGAGGGAACGCGGAGGTTGGCGAGCGTTTGAGGCATCAATGAGTGTTTGGCCGCCAGCTCACAGGTGCTTCTTTTTTTTTTCTCAACACAGACCAGAGGAAACGCTACAAACGCACAAAAACGCTGGCTGGCAAACAGTCGCCAGTCAAAAGTGCTCTTGTCGACACGACGGAGTACAAATTCTGCGGCGGCCAATCACACGGCCATCTGGAGAAGGCCATTGATTGCATTTGCTGAACATGGACGACGTGATCGGCAGGACGCAACACATTTCTTGCGCTTTGATATGTTTTTTTTATTTATTTATTTTTAAAGTCATCCAAATTTTACTAGGCAGGAAAGTGCCGAAGAAGGAAAGATGAGAAAAATGTACAAATGTTAATTCCCCCCCCCCCCCCAAAAAAAAAATCGTGATAAATGTTAAAATGTGTTTCGGAAAATGTTAATTTGTTAATCTTCTACTGTTATTTTCTTGTTGTACTTTGTTTCTGTGACGCTGTTGTGTTTGGGTATTGTTCATGTTGTTGTTATAGTTATGTTTCTGCTCCGTTGTTTTGAATATTGCTTTGTTCTTGCCGTGTTGTTACGTTCCTGCGTGTGAAATGTGACAATGTGACAAGCGTCCTCCTGATGCGTCGCCTTCAAACTTGAGTATCCGCGTCAGGAACTCAAAGTGAAGGAAAACCGATGTGGTGGGGAAGCGTTCACTTGGGGGATATGATGGAAGGTGGGGGGTGCATTGACAAGCATCCCATGCCACAAGTCCCAAAATGGAGGATGAATAATGAAAAGGCGTGGACGCAGATGGCGTCAGCGTGGCAGCTGTGCTAAATTCTCCCAGCATGCATCTGCGGTGTTTATCGCCAACGTGGAGCCAAGCGGGAGCAAGACAGAACGGAAATACGACAAAAAAAACATCTGCGTGCGCCCCTCACGGACCACCACACGCGCGCACACACACACACACACACACACACACACACACACACACACACACACACACACAAAAACTTTAAATAAGCCATACTTTTCAGTGCAAAAAAATAAAAAGAAATCACACCGCAATTTTAAAAATAGCAAATAGACTTCATTATGAAAACAATTAATGGAAAAAGAATACGGCAATTATGTTCAGCATTTACAACCAGTAGAAATTCAAACCTTACCTGGGCTTGAAATGCTACTTCCAAACTCTTTGTCTCAAAACCTCATTTTGAAACCTCAACCTCAGTCTGAAATCTTTAAACCTGACTTCAAACCAAAATTTGAAACCACAATCATGGCTAACAACCGTACTTGGAAACCCCAACAATGGCTTGCAGCCCTTTATCAAAACCGTTACCTTTGTTTGAATCGCAAACCCTAGTTTGAATCCCAGTCTTGAAACCATAAACCTAGTTTGAAAACTTAGCCGAGACAAGAAAAGCGCTTAGAAAACATTCCACTGTTCTCAAGTTCTCTTAATTTTTGTTTTTCTAAACAAAATAAGATGAAAAAATAAATGGATAAACAAATCAAAGAACGGAATTTCCGCCGGTACCAGATCGGATCGGGGTCCTGCGCCTGCCTGCATATGATGTCGAGCACACCACAGTTAGTGATTGGTTGAAGGTCAGAAACCATGGAAACACAAAGTGTTTGTGGTGGCCTTTTAATGTTAAATGAAATCAATAAAAAAATTAATAACGTTTGAAAAGTTTGGCTAGTAGCTAGCATGGAGCTAACGCTAACACGGACGCATAAAACTTCGCTTGTGTGTATGTAATAATGCTAGCTCCGTATTAGCGTCTTTGCACTCATTTTCCCCGTTCTTGTGCGTGTGTAACGTCAGGTCTGCTGTTTCATAGCACCCGGCTCCGGTGACAGCCACACTGGCGTGTTTTTTATCTGTTTCAATGTGTATTCAGCAGCACTAGCGAAGGCAGCAGCGGTGCGATGTTTACATCCGTGTTTTACATGTGTATTCAAGCTGGTGTGGGGCACCGTGGGCACGGTTGCGTTGCTTGCTATCGTTGCTCCGAAGCGCTGAGCGGTACCGGTCCGTGGGTCATTAGGTACCGGGCCGCACAGAAAAATTAATAACTTAACATTATTTACATTTTATTCATTTCGGAATGTGAAAGATGTTTTATTTTGAAAATTTACCGGATTCCCTCATATCCGTCTACAGTAGGTCATTCTTGACGCAGGTCAAGGCGCGCTTCTCGGTCACGTGATTCGTTACCGCTAAATGCATATGCGGCGATGGTGAGTCGTATTTTTCATGCACTTTGTATTTGCGTTGTATCTTATTTTGAAGGCACGTTTAAGCGTGACCATAGCGACCAGAGAGTGATGCGGCCAGATAGGACGTTCCTCGTGTTTATTATTATGTTTAGAAAATACCTCCATTTTGATGCAGGTTATATCATATTATTTTGCTCTATTCATCCGGCCTTCAAGGCCGGTCCCTGAAAACATTGTCTGACATTAAACCGGTCCGTGGGGCATAAAAGGTTGGGAACCGCTGGCATTGATGATTGTCCAAGTGAGAGAGCTGTACACATGCCGCTTTCCACCTTTTGCCTTTGCGTGTGTCATACTATCGTCCACAGGCGTGACGCTTAAAAGCGCAATACAAACCTGCGACAAATAGAAAAGCAAGGCCATTAAGATAGGCCACGTCGGGCATCAGTCGACCGCCGTTGGATACCGCCGCTTCTTTTTGAAGAAAAAAAAAGGCTGCCAAGTAAAAATAGGAGATGTCGTTCACGCTGTCGCCATTTTCATCCCAGCGGGGCTTTGAGCGTCACCCGCAGACCGCCGGTCAGACTAAAGCGAGAGCAGCTGCGAAACTCCCGCCGACCGAGCGGGAGGATAATGGACAATTGATGTTCCTTCCGAGAGGCCCTTCTTGGCGGGATTTAATTTTCCGAACGGTGGCTCTGACCTGCGCTCCTGTTTAAAGCCGGATGTGCGCCCAACTGCTTGAATATTTTATGATGTCACAGCGGTGCTTACTCGACATGCTGATGTCACACAGGATGATGATGACGTCTCTCGAGATACAGTAAGGTCATTCCTGATCCAAATCAATAAATTGAATGCATTCACAGGCAAGCAAAGGATTGGCAAGCAAAGGATTGAGAATCCACCTGAGAATCTTGGAAATTGCCAATTTAAAATCAACTCATGGCAAAAATGAAAAATGTTTCTTGAGAACAATCTGAATGCAAGAAAGCAACTTTAAGTGATTTCTCAAGAATAATCCGCATTAAAGTGAGGGACTTCAAATGATTTTACATGAACGACAATGCACATGACAGCAAATCCTTTCATCGAATGAATCTTTCAAGCACTTGAAAAAAACCACCGGTGTATACAAAGTGCTATAGGAGCAAAAATAAATCAATAAAACAATAAATTAATAACAAAGAGAGTAAAAAGCACAAAGACAATAAATCTAAAATCAAGTCTAAAATGAGTTTTGGTTGTTTTGACTAAGGGCAAGTGTTTCTCAAGAATCATCTGCATTAAAGCATACAATTTCTAATATATGAGTTAGAGCCATGTTGTCGTTTTTTGTTTCAACCAAACTTAACTTCCAAGCACTTCCTTCAACTAAATACAAATCTGTTTCTCAAGAACCCTCAACATTACATGTCACACATTTCAATAATCCGCATTAAAGCCGACTCTGACTTTTAACAATTGGCTTTAACTCAACAAAAAATGTTTTCCAAGAAGGATAATCGGCACATAAGCAAACTCATGTTATCAGAACACAAGGCACAGACAGACTGGTGGCGATCAGCTCAGGACTGGAATGTTCCGCATTAAAGTTTTGCTTTAACTAAAAGCCAAGTGAACAACTGCAGCAAAACTATTTTAACAGGAAACAAGGCAGCAAACTTGACTTAGATGAACTGAACGCATAACTGTTTCTCAAGAAGAATTATCAGCATTAGAGCACACATTTTCGACCATGAGCCGAGCCATGTGGCAGATTTCAGTTCTGCAAAATATGACTTTTAAAAGTTTGTTTTGACCAGAATAAAACCAGTTCCTCAGGAACAATCTGCATTAAAGTTTGATATCTCGGGTGATATCTAAAGAACTAATCTACATTAAGGCGAACCATATGAAGACAAGGTTCGGATAGATTTCCCGTTATTGACTTTGAAATGAAAGATAACCAAGAGCAACGATCCGCATTAAAGCAACCCTTCTTTCATCAAACAGGAAACAAGAAAGCAAACAAACAAGAGAGCAAACAATGGCTTTGCTTGTCCGAACTGAATGTAAAACTGTTTCTCAAGAAGTAGAATCCGCATCAAAGCAGGCGATTTCGACAAGATGAGCCTCGCCATGTGGTGAACAGCTGATTCCCTCTTGCCATCTCGCCAATTCAGCCGTTTCTCAGCTTTGAAGCATCCTCAATTAACCGGAATAAACCTGCATCCCTTTGAACCCCATCCCCACCCTCCCCGCCCGCGACCCCTCCCCCTTGCGTAGGCTAATTACACCGTCAGCCGCTTGTTGCGGAGATTGTTTGATGAAATATGAGCGCAATAAAAGTCGAATTAAAAGGAGGCGCGGTGCACCGCCGGAGATGGCATCACATCTTCCGTGTCATCTTCATCATTCCCGTCACGAGCTAAACAGCGCTGTTGACGGGGGGGAGGGCGGGGGGTGGGGGACATGTGTCGGGACTGAAGGGGGATAGCTCATTCATCCCCCTCCCACCCCACCCCAAATGTTATTTCTATGCAAATGAACACGGGCTGAATTAGAGGCGACGGGCCTACAAGAGTCCCGCCGGTTGCCACGGCGACCAAATTCTCATCATCATCATCATCATCGCAGTCAAGTGGGGCAAAAGAAGCAGATGAAAAGCGAGTCGAGGGGCTACAAGCAAAAGAAGAAAGAAAAAGAAGAATGTCAGGAGGAGGCTACCAACAACGTTGTACCAAACGGAGCATCCCGAACATTTTTCAAAACTGCTTCAAACCAAAATGGCCGACTTCCTGTTCTATTTTGCGCATGGGTCCCTCACACTCGTTCGTGCATCCTGTCATGATAGACTTGTCCACTCAATTTACTGTCAATGGGTGGATTTTTTTTTTTTATTTTAATTCACGTTTATGACATAATTATCCAAAAATGCCAGAAGCAAAATGACTGACTTCCTAATTCATCCTAGCCGCGGGTCTTTTCAGACTTTCGACCTATATCCAACCAATTTCATGCTGACATCTGAACTTGGTCATTTTTGCCTGAAAGGCCAAACTGACATTCAAACAAATTTTCCAAAAATAATCAAATAAAATAGTCGGCATCTTGTTCCGCTCTAGCGATTGGTTCCTGCTGCTTTTTCATGTGTCGTGTCACGTCCACCAAATTTCATGTCGATGAGTAAAACTGCTTCCTTGGACTAATTTTTCCAATTTGCTTAAAGGGCCAAACTGACTCTCACGTGGTTGTTTCAAGTCAAGTTCAGGCATCTTTTCTGAGACTTTGTCATGCATCCTGGCATGATAGACACACCCAACCAATGTCGTTTTGGTTAAGAACTCAACTCAACTGTAATTATGGAGCACTTTAAAACAACCACCGCTGTATACAGTGTGCTGTACATGGGGCAAATATCACATACGTAACAATAAACAATAAAACAAAATTATACAAATAAAAATATAATTTCAAAAATAATTTTAAAAAAGAATTGTTGTCAGGGGTCTTTTTTTTTTGTTTGTTTTGTTTTTTTTTGCTTGAATGGCTAAATTTACTCTCAAATAGTTTTTTCGACCTAAAGTAGCAGTTCACTTGGGCATCGGTCATTAAAACTTTTTTACGCGTCTTGTCATTACAAACACGGCCACTGAATTCCACATGGATAATTGAAACTGGTGCTGGGAGCAAGTTATTTTTTTTCTTCTTACCGAGAGACCTCATCACAGTTTGATACCTTGTCCCGCCCACATTATGAGGAAGACAAATTCATTTCAAGCCAGTGGAGAACGTCCTCTACGCTTCGCACATTTGAGTTAGAATAAGCAGTTTGGAAAAAGGATGGATGGATGTCAGCACCACTGGACGTTCGTGTGACATCAGAGGAAGAAAAATTTAAATAAATAAATAAAATACAAATAACGGACTGTGAGAGTCACAGTTGCTGGGTGTCGGGTGGCCTGTGTGCTACCTCCATCTGTACCCTTTCGATATTGACAACGGCCGGGGGTAAGGGGTTGCTGGGTGGGGGCGGTGCGGGGTAGAGTGCATGAAAACAAAAGCTGATTTATTCCAGAGAAAATTCAGCACATGAAATATTTAGTGTTGTTTTATTTCACACACACAAACACACACACACACACACACACACACACACACACACATTCTTCCTGCCTCCCATGATTCCACTGGGCTCTCTTGCCAAGAAACGCTCAGCCTGGGGCGCGTGGCCCGTCTGCGATAAAGACACGGCAGCACAAGAAGAAGAAAATTCTCCAAAGTTGTCTTTGGACTTGCAGCTCTCTCTCTCTCTCTCTCTCTCCCCCTGCTGTGCTCGCTCTCTCCGTGCGCTCACCC
>NW_017805281.1:919538-939179 GCF_001891065.2 Hippocampus comes | reverse complement strand
CTCACACACACTCAGAAACCCCCCCCCCCCAAGTCGGCAAGCAGCAGCAACTTCTTAGGAGATTAGAAGCTTTTAGGCATTTTTGCAGCCTCCTTTTTCCCCACTCCCGTCTCAGCTGGGGTCTAAGTTAGGCTGCCGGGGCCCCGGGGGGCTTTCACAGCGCCACTTGGCCACTTGGCGAGATCATCGGAGGAAAATATCTGCTGCTTTCACAGCCAATCAAAGAGACACAAGAGTAGCCACAAGCTCATTTTGGACAAGGCAGATTTGGGAGGGGTGACAGACGGGGATTTTTAAACTGAGTTTGAAGGAAACTAGAGCTTCGGGAGCGAATCTCCAACCCACGCAAGATATTTGCTCAAGATCTTATCTGGGGAGTTGACATTTTTGAGATTCGAGTTGAAAAATGTCTGCTTCACACTAAAATGCCGTACTTCCTGCGTTTTTTCCAGGGAAGGCTTCTTGACACTTTTTTTGAGGAGCTACTCATGATAGACATGAATTTTTCTGTGCTAAGTCAACCTTGCTTTGGGGGCTGAATTTAAAAAAAAAAAAAAAAAAATCAAGGGGCATTCGTATCTTTTGAATCAGATGAAAATTCTCATATGTAATAAATACGAGAGATATGCTAAGCATTTTCTTGTTACTTAAACAAGAGTTGAATCAACGGTTATTCTTGACTTCCTTAGATGGTTTCAAATGTGGCCCGCGACAAAAATGAGTTTGACACCCCTGTTTTCAATGAAAACTCATTTTTATAATAGTCGCTGATGGTGTCGTTGTACACTCGCCTGACTTGTGTGCGGGCAGTGTGGGATCGGTTCCCACTCAGTGACGGTGTGGATGCAGGTGTGAATGGTTGTTTGTCTCTATACAGTATGTGCCCTACGACTGGCTAGCGACCAGTTCAGGGTCTAGTCTGCCTTCCACCCCAAAGTCAGCCGGGATAGGTTTCAGCTACTCCCTGCGACCCAGATCAGGATAAGCGGTGTTGAAAATGGATGGATGGGTGATATTTAGATTTTTAGTCCACCGCACCTAGATAATATCAAAGCCATTGAATGTTGGTGTCAAAGTTTGGTTTTGATCATGATCACGTCAAAGATTACTCGAAAACTCAACTCCCTACCAGTCTGGCATAATAGGACACAATAAAAAGTCGATAAAACCGATGCCTTAAATCAAGATGGAAGTCGGACATTTAGTTTTGAAGATTGGCAGGGATTGATATTATCAATCCTCGACTCCAGTTTTGCTAAACAACGCAAAATGGGCTACTTGTCTATTACGGTAGAGCGCATTAAAAACATTTCTAAAACTCAGGATATCAAAGTGGTAGTGTGACATTTCGGTTTGAAGCAGCCATTTTGGGGGAATTCACAGAGAGGGGCAGCGCTTAATTGGAAAGATTGTTTTGTTTTTTTTGTTTCGTTTGGCCAGCTGCACAATTTACATTCCATATTAATAACAACTATAATTAAGCTCACTTTCCCTAAATTTAACACTGCGCGGATTACTGTTCTCGTCGCACCGAGAATGTTTCGAATATTTAGACCATGTTACGAGAGGGTCAAAGCGTGATTCTCTGGTGACAGAAATAAAATGTCTGCACGGCGCGTTCTTCTCCACATTAATTTGCGTCCCGCGGCGGGGACGCTCTGCCTTTGATGCGGCTCCCTTTCAGAAAGTAAAACAAGACATGAATTTAACAATGTCGCTGTTTATCTACTCTCAAACGCGGAGGAGTCCGAGAAAAAAAAAATGTTTCGCTTCGTCCACGTCGCTGGGAACAATTTAACAGTTCAAAGTGGTTTTAATGCGTCTGTGTGGCTCGCCTCTAAAGGATTTGCCAGCACTTTTCAAAAAAGACGCAGATACAGCAGAGGTGTTTGATGTGCCTGCGACTGTCTCAGGCGCCCCGACGGCTCTCCACACCATTTAACATCCATTTTTCATCAGCCGCCTTTGAACAAGTTGCTGCCATCCGTCGCTACGCTAGCGCCATCGGCCTCTTTGGCTTCGCTCGCGTCGTCTGTGATCCGCCTCGCCGCCGCCGTTCGACCCGCAATTGTACGCGCACGCTTCCCGTCCCCCAAACTGTGCGCGCCTGCCGCACCCTGGAGGAGAAACGCCGGATTCCGCACGGGGCCAAGAAGAGAAGACACAAGAATTAGGAGATACTGATAAGAAGCGTAACGTGGAGAAAATGTGGGTAAAAGAGATGAATAAAAACAATTGGGACATTTACGGGAAGTGAGTTGCAAAGAAAAAAAGTATTGGGGCAAGAAGAGAACTATGAAGAAAAAGACCAAAACTCTATCTGTGTGGAAATGTGAAGTTTTGCCAAAAATTATTGATAAGTCAAACGTGAAGAAAATGTAGACCAAAATATTGGGGCAACCACAAAAATGAGAACAGAAAGAAAATGAATACAGAATTATTGGGACACACAGTCAAGTCTATTTGCAATAGGGATAGACCAACAGCCAAATGGAAAATTATTAATAACCCAAATCCCCCCCGCCCCTCCCCCTACCCCCCATACACACACATATAAAGGAAGTGGAAAGACACCTCCAATCTATTATCCAATAAATTTTAAAGAATCTGACATTTATCCTTGGTGAAGCCCTTTCCAAGGAAATCACTCTCAGGCTTCCTGATCATCTCAGTCAGTCGTCACCTTGGACGTTAAAACAAAATGGCAGACTGGAGAAGAATACACGGCGGCTTTAGATTGACAGGGGGCTAACACGGTCCGGGTCCTGGTGGATCTGGACCGGCGACTTTGGTCGACTCCTGTCGGTAACGTTGAGGAGAACCTTGATTGACCTCATGATTCCAACCAGCCTTCCAGTAAAATAGAAAAGCACTGCCACCACTGTTACCTTCTGTACAAGCGAGACAAGACACTTTGAGAATTAAGCTAACCAACTGCCGGTGGTCTGCAAAGGTTGAATGGAGGCAACAGCACTCGATTCATTAAACACATTTCACCTTTGATCCTAAAAGCATTTTCAGTCCTCCATTTCACTTTGCGCCTTGTCCGGAACGTCACATGAACAAACCGGAAAACACGTTGGCAGCGTGTGACCCAGGTTCAAGACCCACCTTGCCCAGACACACGGTTGTGGTGTCCTTGAGCAAGGCACTGATAACCCAAACTGTTCCCTAAGTCGCCCCCCTGCGGTAGGTCAAATAAGGAGGTACATGGCAAATAAATCATCTGATCCAAACATGCTAAATGACTCTTGGCATCCTTGCACAAACGTTAACCCTTCCATGCACCCTGTAACCTGTCCACTGTAGTAACCGCTGTCCCTGAAAGGGTTAAATACACCCGTATCATTTCTTTACGCATCCATATCGATGTTTGTTTGCGACCTTGAAAAAGTTGTTGACATTGTTTCTTTGATCGTATGTGCTGGAAAAGAATAATGACTTTTCCTTTTGGCGGCTTTCATCAAAGTCTCCTGTAATCCTCCCTGCTTGACTTCATCAAGGAGGTCAAGGACCCGGTGTGATTGTATCTGGGTCAGGGTCAACTCCTTCAACCCTCTTTTCATCCTTTCTTTCTCTCGTCAGGATCATCTGCATGCAAGAGAGTGGGGGAAAAAAAAAACAGGAAAAGGCCAATGATCGTACAGGCAATGATGCAAGCGGTTGGCAAGACGAGCGCTAGCTGAGCGCTAGCTGCCGTTAGCGATCCAGCAACAGGAAGGCAAACCCCGCGAGGGCTCAGGTGGGGAGCCATGCCCAGGGGGACTTAGGAGGTGGATCTTCTTCTTCTTCTTCTCCAAGGGGCGTCGTGACGCCGTTGGGTTCCTCCTTCTGTCAAAACTGAACTCTTGAGGCCAAGATGAGCCATCAAAGATGACAAGGAGAGCCTCTGAGTGCTTCTATTGCACATTATACAACAAACCAATCGTACCACTCAGGATTCTCTTGATTTAGAATGATTCAGGGCTCTAATATTTATTTTTTTTCAGGATTAGTTTCACACTGTGAGTTCCACTTGTAAATTCTGTCCAGATCCTTCTCGCCTGAGTGCACCCCGGGTTCGTGACGTTCTTCCACTTTCGCCAATGATCGGCAAATGAGTTTCCAGTTAAGGTCCTGGCCCATTGACAGGACAGAAAAACACGAGCGATTTAGCTGCTAGAAAAGTGAGGAAACTTAATCCTTTCATGCACCAATAATATAACCTGACAACATGATAAGCTGTCCACTGTAGTAACCGCCGTACCTGAAAGGAATAAGGTGGGGATACTTTTAAATTCTGGAAAATAATGGGGGGGCTCAAAGGATCAGTTCCTCGCACAAAGAGGTATTTGTCAGAATTTTTTGGCAAGGATCAGTGTCATTCAAAATCACAAAACAGTCCTATTGATAGCCCATGACCCTTGATTTTTATTGATTTTTTTTTCAGTACTATGTTTAGTCGACCCATCTCCACAATTGAATTATTTCTCCTCGTAGGAATTCTATTGATTTTGAATGACGTACGACCACAGATGTTTTTTTTTTAACCTTTTATGAGCATTTCTGTTTTTATTTGCCATTTGTCACTTTTGTGTGTGTCATCCCTGCAACAGCCTGGAATGATTTTTTTTAGAGGTCACAAATCTTACTGACACTGAATGATTTTTAACCCATGATCTTTTTTTTTTTTTTTTTAATGTTAGGAGAATTTCTGTTGATCGGCCAACATGTCACAGTTCTCAGCATACCTTCTCCACAACAGTCGAGAACGCTTTGAAATAATCCTATTGGTCGTGAATGATTTATGACCCCATTTCTTGCTTTTTGGTTGCAATTCTGTTTGTACGTCATAATTCTCAGCGGACCATCTCCGCAACTGTCTGGAGTGAATTGTCAGACGTCACAACAAGAATCCTTTGGAATGATAGAGCGCCATGGGTTGTTTCAGGTCTCCGGGTCAAAGTTGAAGAGCTAATCAGTGCTGACGCATCCGTCACATGAGCCACTTTGATAGTTCCCATGTTCTCTTCATCTTGTTGGTCTTACATCATCATCTCATCTTACCTGGCCTTCTCCTTGTCCTCCTCCTCCTCTTTTTCATCCTCTTCTTCTTCAACTTCTTCAGCGAACACATACGAAAAAAAAAAACCATGAGGCAGCTTTCTTTTTATCTCTTGACACTTGAAAGAGAATCCATGTAAAATTTAACACGGCCTCTCCGCCGGCAGCAGCGATCCGTCCTCGCTTGGGTGGGAGGAGGGAGAAGTGGTTGGCGGTTAGGGGAGGATGAGAAGGGGGAAGATGGGGGGGCTGTGGGTGCAAGATCAAGGTGAGGAGAAGGATGACAGGTGAACTTGTCCTTTCCTGATACAGTACAAACACGGCGAGAGCACGAACACTACAGTACACAGCATGTTGTCGTCGTGGCAACTTTGCTGTTCTTGGCATCCAATCGCAAGATGAAGTGAAAGGCCAGTAGGGTTGCGAGTCATTATGGGAGTTGGAGGTTGTTTTTTTTTTTCGTTTGTTTGTTTATTTGGGAGAGGTTGGTTCTGTTTGCTGAGAATGATTGACAAATGGAGAAATCAAACTAGAGTTTGAATTGAATTGTATTCGTCAAGTGGGAACATATACAAACACGGGCAATTCACTTAAGAACTTGTCTCGAGTTGCAACCGTAACCCAGTCTTGAAACCCTAATCTCTGTTTGAACCTCAAACTCGTTTTGGAATCAAAATTTAAACTCTAACCTTTTAAATTGAAACATGAACCCAGATTGAAATCATTCATTTCACGCCTTAACCCCTGACTTAAAACCTTCAAAAACCTTGGCTTCCATTGACGTGTTATTTCTTTGGCTGCTTCCATCAGACGTTATCAATAACCTTTTGCTACAAATCAATCATCGCAAAAAGAAGAAAATAAAAAACAGCCAATCACTCATCAAGCCAGTGAGAAAAGATTAATTAAAATGATCAAATTCGAAATGGGTTGAAAAAAGGTCGAGCTAATTCAAATGGTTTTTTTTTTGTTTTTTGTCCAGTTTGTTTACTCTCCTACCTTGTCGCCAGTTTCTTGAAGAGCACTCACAGCGACGGCTGGTCAATTATGCATATCGCATTTTAATACTTCATTTGGAGAAGAAGGAAGAAGCGCTGTGCTGCTCTTCACCCAAAACATGCCCAAAAGCACAAAAATGACTTCTTTTTTTTTAAGCCTTTAATTATTTGATCCAGTGATGCTCTAAATTATTATATTCTATAAAATTGTCATGTATTATCTTAAACTTGTCCCCTCAGGGACGAGGCTGGACTTATTGGACCTTTTTCGAATTGTGGCTTGATGTTGAGGAGCTGTCCGGGATTCTAAAACTACTTTGGCAAAAGTGCCTGCACACAACCTTTTAACTCTTTCAGGGACAGCGGTTATGATAGTGGATGGATTATCATGTTATCAGGTTACATTCTTGGTGCATGAAAGGGTTAACATATAGCAGGTTACTCCTGAACCACAACAATTACTATATGATCCATCCATCCATTTTATGATCCGCTTATCCTCACAAGGTTTGCGGGGGGTGCTGGAGCCTATCCAAGCTGTCTTCGGGCAACCTGAACTGGTTGGCGGGCAATCGAAGGGCAAACATCGACGAACATCTGCGCACACGGTCACACCTGGGGACAATTTAGAATGCTCCATTAACCTGCCAGGCACGTTTCTGGAATGTGGGAGGAAACCGGAGTACCCAGAGAAAACCCACACAGGCACGGGGAGAAGATGCAAACTCCACACAGGAAGGCCACAGCCAGAATCGAACCATGCATCTCTGCGCTGTGAGGCCGACGCGCTAACCAGTCGACCACCATGCCGCCATGACTGTAAGATGTTCCTCGCAAACCCACAAAGCAACAATATTTAACGGACGCTGATGGAGTTAACCAATTCTAAGGAAAGTCGTATTTGATGACATCAGAATCAATCATTCACTGCCACGAGCGTTTATATTCATCAATTGGAATTCTACCTTTTACGACTGCCAATAAATATATTCGCTCGGTGCGTTTTTCAGTGGGTATGCGCGGGAGAGGCTCTTGCTCAGCTTGTGTGTGACAGTTTGTAAAACGGATTTGAGATAAGCAATAACTTTAGCCCCTTAAATCATTCGCATAGTTGTCGACAACCTGATTCAAGTAAATGCATCAAGAATGCATAGATCACAGGGGCCTTTTTTTTTTCATCCATCATTGGAAAATAGTAGTTTCACGTGATGCCAGTCAGGAAAAGTGGAGTCTCAACTTTACTTTCCGTTGTTTGAAAGGAAGTATTTCTTTTTTTTTTTTCATCTATCCTTTATGGTGATGACGTACAGTCCTTTACACAATTGAAAGCAGGGGTGTCAAATAGATTTTAGTCGCCGGGCAATTTGGAGTTACCTCTTCCCTCGGACGGCTGTTATGACAGTGAAACCATAAAATTATTACTTGTACACAACAAATTAATAGATTACGAGTTTTGAAATCAGTCAATTGTTATAGTTTGTTCAATTATTGTTCAAGTGAGTTTAAACAGGGGAACAAAATCTCAACGTTATTTATTACACATGACAATTTGACATTTCGGTACAGATATTAGCAAGTTGGCGCACATGATTTGCTTTCGCGGGCCAAATGACCTGGTGGGCCGGATCTGGCCCCCGGGCCTTGACTTTGACACCTGTGATTTAAGGGATGGTGCTTGGAGATTTGACTTTCCCAAGAGAGCCTTTTAATTAGTACCCTTTTTAACAAACCTTTAAAGACGAAGCTCCATGTGTCACATCACTGGCGCACACCCTCTCTTTACTCTCTGCTCACCGTGCATACCACCACTCGCACTGTCTGTTCGAGCAGTTTGATAAGCATCGTCATTTCCAAAGGCCGCACTATTTTTTGGGGGGAGACAAGTCTTTTCAATTTTCGGCCTAAACGGCTGGGAAACTCTGCAACGGATAACGAAAGTCACCCCACTCCATCAGAATATCATCATTTCAAAAGTTACAGAGGGATAATGTACATGATTGCCGCACCTCAAGAATCTTTCAAGTCGTCTTTGCCAAGGCAGGATGTTTGATTCTCTCCTGTATTGAATTTGATTTGTCTTCCGAGTTGTTTGGGAGGAATCAGGATGCGCAAATGAGTCCAATTGGTCTCTCGATGGGAAATATGGGATCTATTTGAATGTGTTGTGCCTCAATGGAAGCAGAATCGGCCGCTGCGGCAGGTGAGACCCAACCGATTCTATATGCACTTGTTTCACTCTAATTGTAAATCTCGCAGCCATGAAGGACCAGACAAAATGCATCAGCACGGTTGCCACGGCGACACGCTTTTCAGCCCGACGCATGCTGACAAAGCGTCAAAAAACAAGGGTTGCTCGGGGGATGAAATTGCACTTTAACTGTATTTTTTTTTCTTTTTACTGCATGTAGCTTAAAAGCTTCCCATCAAACCCGAATGAACCCTTGTTGCATACACTAAACTTGGTTTGAAATACGATTTGGAACCCCTAAACTTCTCTTCAAATCTTAATTTGAAACCTTAACTCTGATTTGGAAGCCAACTGTGGACGCCTAAATTTGCCTTCAAACCCTAATTTACAACGATAACCAAAACTTGAAGTCCAAATGTTTTTCCATAAATGTGGCTTCAAGTCCTCATCAGAAACCTGAATCCTGGCACCGAAACCAAAACGCAGAACCCTAAACTTGGCTTCAAATGCAAATTTGAAGCCCTAATCCAATTTGAAACCTTCATTTCAAACCCTTAACATGGCTTCAAACCCTAATTTACAACCCTAACCCAAACATGTAGCCCAAATGTTAAAGCAGAAATGTGGCTTCAAATCCTCATTTGAAAGCCTAACTTTGGCATCGAAACCAAAAACGGAAAAGCCTAAACTTCACTTCAAATGCACATTTAAAACCTTAATTTCAAACCCTTAACCTGGCTTCAAACTTCCATTACAAATCATAACCCTGGCTCAAACACCCAATTTGTGAAACCGTAAACTTGACAGCAAATGTTAACAATTTGTTGAAAACTATGAGCAAGACTCAAAATCGTATTTTCAAAGCCTAATTGGTGGCTTCCAACCCTAATCCTTTATTTGAAATCTTAACCCGGGCTCTAAAAGCTATCTTTAACCCTGAAACTTTGCTTCAGAACCCATTTTTAAAACCGTAACCATTGCTTGGAACCTAAATGTGAAACCCTAAACTTGGTACCACAATCCAAGTCTTTGTTTTGGAATCATTAGCCAGGCTTGAAACCTTAATTTGAAAGCCTGGCCCCGTCTTGAAACTGTATGTTAAAGTGTTTTTAAAAAAAAAAAAAAAAAAAAACAGCTGCTGTTTGCACTTGTTCTAAATCTGACAGAAAATCTCGCAGACACGAATGTCTAAATGAAACACATGATCGCAGCGAGACATTTCGGCATGCAGACAAAACATCAAAAAACAACGTTGGGCGGTCGACTCAGGGCAGCTGTTATTCTTATCCAAAAGCTGGCATAATTACCTCGGCAACGGCTAACCAAATTGTCCGGGCCGGGTCGGCCAATTAGGTGCGGGCGGAGTGGCTAATGGAGAGCCAATTACATAGACCTTCTCCCCATTAGCCTCCATTTGCAGCCCGGAAATTTAGTGGCGGCGGGATGGACCGGCCATGACGTCCAAATCAGATTAGCGTTCGCAGAGCACTCAGACGCGGCCCGAGTTGTCGTCTCAGACGCGGGCACAGGCCGTCCTTGTCCGTCTCGCGGATAAAAAAAGCAAAAATAAAAGCCCTGCCTTTCAAAATTAGGCACTGGAGATGCAAGTGGTGATAAGGAGGAGTGACCTCCCTCGGGGGGGACATATGATGTCTTTACTTACACGATGCAACCTACAAGACAGCTGGAAAAAGTCGTTTTGATTCCACAGGGACTGGCAAAACCCTCGTGTTTGAAACCCCACCTAATTTGAAACGCAAAGTTTTGGTTTGAAATTCTATCCCGGACTCGAAAGCCTCATTTGCAACCTTAATCTTGGTTTCAAGTGACAACACGTTATTTAGCACGATAGTGAAAGTGAAACCCTAACCTACAGGTGTCAAAGTCAAGGCCCGGGGGCCAGATCCAGCCCGCCACATCATTTTCTGTGGCCCGTGAAAGAAAATCATGCGTGTCAACTTGCATGATCCTTGCTAAAATCTGTTCTGAAATGTCAAAGTGTCATGTGTAATAAATGACGTTGCGATTTTGCAATAATTTGGTTCCCCTGTACACACTCACTTCAACAATAATAGAATAAACAACAAACAGCTGTTTTTAAGACACGTCACAAGGAAGCAGTGACAGCTCCGATAAAGCCTGAAGTGACAGCCGAAGCTGTCAGCCAGGTCGAGTTGGAAGAGAAACTTCACCAAAAAAGACCATTGTCTGGGGGGGAAAAAAAAATAACAAAAAACATTAAACCTAATTTAACAGACAAATAGTTGAGTTGAGTGATTTCAAAACTAGTAACCCATCAATTGGTTGTGTAGATGTTATGCGAAGAGATGATTAAACATTTATTCGGTGTCACTGTCGTCACGGCCTGCGACAAAAATGAGTTTGACGCCCCTGCCCTAAGCCATGCTCCAAACCTTCATGTGAAACCCGAAACATGGCAGCAAACAGCAACTTATAAAACTAACCGTTATGCGAAACCCAATTGGAGGCTTCTAACACTATTTTGATGGCCTAAACATATTGTTTGAAGCACTGACCACAGCTTCAAAACATTACCTTTAAAGTTAGTCAGGCCAAAGAGTGAAAAGACAACTCTTGTTTTTTGAGACTTTACTATCCAGCCTGTGAATGAATGTGTTTGTATGTGGGTATGACATTGTGCTTTGTGTATCTCTCGGTGTGTGCGAGAGAGACAGACAGAGAGAGAGAGAGAGAGAGAGAGAGAGAGAGAGAATTCCCTCAGTTGTTGCATTAATAATGAGCGAGAGTAGCAGATTAAAAATGGAGGCGAGGTGAGGAAGCGGCACCTACGCCACAGGTGGAGAGAGGAGGAATATAAAACACCGGCATATGTAGACACACACACGGGCACACACAGGCAGGATTATAACAGAAAGCAGCTGGACAAATGCTCTGATGAGTTTATCTTGCAAGGACCCCTGGAAATGGTTAAAAGACTGTAAAATGGTAGTTTGAAACCCAAATGGCAGACTTGTCGTGTTTTGTGTTGTTTTTTTTGTTTTTGGTTTTTTTTTTGTTGCAATACAGGTCTACCCAACTCTTATGTTGCTTCATGAAAGTGGATTGGGGGCTGAATTTTCTAACTCACTTAATTATACATTTCGTATTTCTCCACCTGCATGCAAAGGCGAAAAGTGAGTTTTTTCAGGCATGACTTCTTCAGATTTTTTTGTGGGGCTTGTCATAATAGACATGCCTACAAAATTCCATCTTGCTCAATTCAACTCTTTTGAAGGGCTGAATTTTTGAATTTGTGTCAAGAAATGAAATCCTCCCAAATTTCATTTTGCAAAGTGAAAATTGTCTTCTCCTTTGTGGCTTTTATAGAGCAACAAATGTTTGGTTGTGCCAGTTGTGAAGACGTCAATGAGTTTGTTGCGGGCAGTGTGAAGAGGAATGATGATGTCACAGTAAATAACGGCAAGTTCCACGTTTCCCTTCACGGTTCAGTGAGCAGACGAGGGGAGAAACTGGCCCTGATGGAACGACGCTTTAAAGTAGCACTGCTGGTAAAGTGTTGTTTCTTTAAAATGAAGATCGTGTTTGTCAGCCATCGCTCGCATCCCGGCAGCCTTTTCTGCTGGCCTCGCACTCGTGTTTATGTCGTGCCCCGATTGGTGATTTAGACTTTGACAGCAGACATCTGCATATACTGCTGACGTACCATTTTTATTTGCGTAAGCCGGTGTGTGTGTGTGTGTGTGTGTGTGTGTGTGTGTGTGTGTGACGTTAATAACAGCAACTATTGACTTGTCGTAAAAGGGTCCTTGAGAGTATTTATGACCCGCCTGGCAGCTCAGTGGCATTTGCCTTCAGGCGAAGCAAAAACGACTCGCACGACGACTCCCACCTTCCTGCTCCGACAAGCTCCCAAAGTTCATTGCTCCGTTTCCCTGGCTTTGGTGCCTCGGATCCATATGGAAAGGAGAGGTCATCCGTGTCAAAAGTATCGAACCAGAACCCGAGAGATGGCGTAAGTTCAGCTTGAAGGAGATGAACTCGACTGAGGGAGAGACTAATGTGTCATGGGTTTTGTCATTTATGGTAAACAGCAGCAGAAAATGCTTACAATTTTTGTTAGGGCAACAGGGCAAATATCGTCTTAGAAGGACATCTGAAAAGGATGACTCCGAAAAAAAAAAAAGACTCCCAAAAAAAAAAAAAACAAGGTCATTTCCAAGCAAAATCTAGACTTCCTGTGTCAGTTTTGGGCATGGTTTTACTTTGTGTGGGTCTACTCATGATAAACTTAAGAATGTCAGAATGCTGCAATCCCAAAATGACTGGCGGCTGAATTTCCCCCTCAAAAATCTCTGGAAACTAACCGAAAATGTCTGCTTTAAACCAAAATGACAGACTTCCTGTGTCTTTTAGAGCATGGACGAATAACATTTCTTTGTGGTTCAACTCATGAGAGACATACCAACTGAATTCCATGATTATGAGTCATACCGGCTTTGGGGGGTAATGCCCTCTTCCCCCCCTCCCCAAATAGAGGGGCAAACATCTCTGGAAATTATCCTGACACTGGCTTCATAAATATTTTCGGACATCGCTTCGACACACTTTTTGGTGTATGTACTCGTGGTAGACATGCTTACCAAGTTTCATTTTGCTCGGGACATCTGGAAATGATCCTTAAAATGGCTGCCTAAAACCAAAATGGCAGACATCCTTTGTAGTTTGGGGCAAGCCTTCTTGAAAAAGGTTTGGGTTTTTTTTTTCATTCTATTCATGGTAAATATTCCTATTAAATTTCAAACTGCTGACTTGAATTGGCCTTGGGGACTCCATTTGTATTTTTTTTTTTTTTATACAAGACTTCTAGTGGCAAGGACGTCTGGAAGTGAACCTTGAAAATGGGTGCTTAAAACCAAAATGGCTGACTTCTTCTGTATTTTCGGGGACAACTTCGAGACATTTTTGTGGTTCTATGCACAAAACCTACCAAACGCCATGTTGCTAATTCAAAACAGCTGTGGGGTGTTGTTAATATTATTTTTACTTCAACCAAAATTCATGTTGCTCAGTGAATCGGGCTTTGAGAAATGAATTTAAAATGGAATCTGCACGGGGCGATTTGGACCATCTTGCGAGTCCAATACCCGATGGTGTGAAAGCAGTCTGAGCTTTAACGACTTCAAGCGCCTCGACTTGAGTTAATTATGTGGATGATTTACTACTTTTTATTGCCACGCTGCACTAGCTTATCGACTGCACTGACTAAGCAATAAGAGAGTACTTTGCAACAACGTCCCGGCACACTTTGACGGCATAATAAATAAGAGTGACTCATCAAGCATTCTGTTGACTGAACTTGAGTACGTGTTGAAAAATTTGAGATTTTTTTTTTTCACTGACTGAGGTTATTACCAGAAACATTTTGTAGACAACGCACAGAGGACAGAGAGATACAGGCGGAATCGACCTGGGTGTTAGTGGAAGTTAGATGATTCGGTATACGCGAATTCTCGGAAATGGGACAACCATCAAGAATTTGATCCCCCCCCCCCAAAAAAAAAGAAAAAAATAGTTGCCCAGTGGTCCAGTGGTTAGCGCGTTTACCTCACAGTGCAGAGGTACCGGGTTCAATTGCAGCTCCGGCCTCCCTGTGTGGAGTTTGCATGTTCTCCCCGGGCCTGTTTTCTCCGGGTACTCCGATTTCCTCCCATATTCAAAAAACATGCATGGCAGGCTGATTGAACACTCAAAAGTGTTCCTAGGTGTGAGTGTGAGCGTGGATGGTTGATCGTCTCTGTGTGCCCTGCGACTGGCTGGCAACCGGTTCAGGGTGTCCCCCGCCTACTGCCCGAAGACAGCTGGGATAGGCTCCAGCACCCCCCGCGACCCTTGTGAGGATAAGCGGATCGGAAAAGAGATGGATGGATTTTTAGGTTTGCACTGGTCAGAAACCTACACAATTAACAGGCCACCGAGGATATGGTGGCCCAAGTCAACCAACGATTTTTATTTTTTTTTTTTTGCTTTTGTTTTCCAGTTTTACAGCCCATTTAAAAATATTTGTTTTGAACATATGAAATGTTAATTAAGAATCAGATTATTATTAGTATTGTTCATACTACTACGAATAAATGTATTTGTAACGCATTTTACATTAGGAGCACAAATCTCAAACTGCAGGCAACAGTAAAAAGCAATACAATCAGACAACAGATGAAAGGGAAGAAGGAAAAAAAAAATCAATTAAACCAGTCAACAGATAAAATCGGATAACATCAGCCAGGAAAAGCTTTTTTTTTTTGAGTGCATCCACCATCTGTGGAGCCCTGAGGTGGTCAGGGAGGGCATTCCACAGACGGGAAGCAGCACCCTCCAAGTACTTACCGCCCATGCGAGGGGCAAACAGCGCAATTGGCCTGACCGTGTTTGAGCAGAGCTATGTCGGTTCAGGAGTTTGGTTGGGGTCAGTTGGGGCTACGTTGTGTAGACAGTGACGAGTGTGGAGGCAGATTTATATTCAGTGTATGGGAAGCCAGTGCAGAGTGCGCAGGATTGGGGTGATGCGGTCACATTCACATACTCGCATCAGAACCAGAGGAGAGCTGTTTTGGACATACTGTAGCCTTTGGAGGCTCTTATTCCGATTAGGAGTGTTTTACCGTAGTCCAACCTGGAGAAAACAAAGACACGGACAAGCTTCTATGGAGCAGAAAGGGAGAGAAATGGCCAGAGTATGGAGATTTGGTGCTGATATACAAAAGGGACATATTCCCGAGAGGAAGCAATTTATTTCACATTATCTGGAGTTTTGTTGGTGGTTTGTTTGTTTTTTCGTTTGAAATCTATGCTGTGGAAGTTGACACAAGGTACTACAGGGGGAAAAAAATTGCTGGGGAGGAAAACAGTTTCAAAGCTTGTTTGATAACCGGAGGAATAAAGCAAATCCCAGAAGGAAAAAACAAAACAAACAAGAAGCAAAACTTCCTTTAAATAATTCGATTGTCATATGCTTTATATATAAGCAAATGAAATTACATTAAAATTGGATTAAAAAAATGTAGACCTTATTTTATGATGAAGGTAATCCTTTTTGGATCCCCTGAAGGGCTTTCAAGTGTTACAGTAATACAAAGTTAAGTAGCATACTGCATAGCACAGATGGTATGGAATAATGAAAATAAAAAATGAAATAGAATACAAGTAGTTAAAATGTATAAGATAAAGGCATGTTGTTGTTTTTGTCAGCAACAGGTTAAGAACAGGCACAGAGTGTATGGCTGAGTGGATCCATTGATCGATCCCTGGATGAGGCTACATCACCTACATCCTGCATTGATGTCAACAGACCAAAAGTCATGAAAGTAAATGAAAGGTGGAAGGACATCCAGAATGGTGCACAGGTGGAAAGCGTGGCGTCCAACTTGGCTGGCAACCTCAAACAACAATCCCCCGTTGTGCGGTAATACTGCTGTTGACTGTTGTAGACATGACCTGCAACAGATGCACAGCCTAATTCACCCCACGGACCTCTAATGGAGACAAATGGACGAGGCAGTCGGCGACAGAAGGTGCCGTACATCTATATTCATCCCTGTTTATGCCAAACAATTTTTTTTGGGGGGGGGGGGGGAGGAAGGGGTTCTTGTACACTGGTGTCGCAGAGGGAAGTTGACACCTGCCCTGCCGATCTGAGGCACAATCCCCAGCAAGTTGACGACGGCGAGATTTGAATATTTAATACGTGTCTGGTGGAAAAGTCAAAGTCATCTGCTCAGGCACAACAGAAAATTGCACACAATTAACTACAATTTACAGTTTTAAAAAGGTTTGACCTCCTCTGTTCATTCCAGGAGTACATAAAACCGTACCAAATGTCAGACACTTTGGAGGACCTCTAAAATGCTTGCGAAGACATCACGTGGTCAAGCTCTGACCTTGTGGAGTTGAGTCATTAAACTCTGCCAACATGCTACAACCACACATAAGGATGAAAAATCAAACTTTTCTTAAAGTACTTTCCTCTAGGAGGAGTTTGCATCACTGGAAATAGGACCTTACGTGTCTGGCTGCTTCAAATCAAGACGTCAGGCTCTGTTTTTGTAGGTCTGCTCATGATAGACATGCCTACCAAATTTCATGATTCTCAGTCTAACTTTCCTCTTTGGCTTAATATTCCCCAGGAAATTCCAGGGGGGAAGCATCCCTAGAAAGGATCCCTAAAATAATAGCAACAAAAACAGCAGAACTTTTCAAGCGTGGCTTGAGACTTTTTTGTAGATAAATTCATGATAGACATGTCTCGCAGATTTCAGGTTGCTAATTGAAATTGGCTTTAGGGGCTGAATTTTGGAAAATTATTCTAACTGGCAAGGACCAGGATCCCACGAAATGTTCACTCAAACATAAAAGGCCGACCCCCTGTATTTTTTGAAGCATAGCTTCTTGAGACTTTTTGGTCATGAGAAATCAGCCTACCAAACTCCATGTTGCTAGATGAAATTCCCTTCAGAGACTGAATTTTCTGTGGCTACAGAGACGCTTTTTGAAACTCAGGCTCACACGTTCATTTGATTTATTACTAATGTCTATCAAGAAGCACATTATAATGATCATCTCTCTTCTGACACGTGTGTTCTGGCGACTGCCCTCCCTCGAGCAGCCTCCTCGTTTCCCGGAGAATTCCCTCGTGAAGTGCGAAGAGTCTCCCCGCCGTAAAACGTGATCATTCCTCACATTTACATTTTGAGGCGGGCAGGCGAAGCGAACGAGAGAGAGAGAGAGAGAGAGAGAGAGAGAGAGAGAGGATGCGACACTTAACACAAACTCCCTCGGACTCAGCCGGGAATCGTAACCTCGCCGGTGAATTACAGAAATGTCCTTTTGACGCTTCCTTTTACGGCCTTCCCGCTCCACTGCCGCTTCCTCTCGGGAACGCTTTGGCAAAGTTAAAGTGCTGCTGCTGCAAAGTCGACAGCGAAGGAAGTTTGGGATGTTCCTTGGTCAGGATTCCCTGGTTTTATAGGTTCAATGCTCAAATTGTCATTTGATAGCAGTTTAAATGACTTCGTAGCATATTCGCTTGTGAACATGTTTGATTTGTGATTTGTGCGATGTGATATTTAACTGATAAGTTAGCATGGTTAGCAAGCTAGCATAGAATTACTTTATTTACAATCCGCAACAGTGAATTTTGTACTATGAAATTCATTACCATAGGTTAGCATAGCCATTAGCCGTCTCATAGATGGCTAGGTTCACAGTGTAACCTTGACCCAATTTGAGACATCATATTTTATTCCTTCTACGATCAATCACCAGATTTCCCAGCTTACAATATTGCAGATATATGCATCAGTTTTCTAACTCTATTTCTTTAGTGTATTTCTAAGTCAGCAGGATTTGAAAGGCATTCAGCTGCAGGCATCACACATTTTGCGAAGCATGTCTTTATCATTCGTTTGTTAAGCAGATCCATTAGCAAGCTGCTAATTAATATCTTGAGAACACAACAACTTTTACTTCACCAGTGAATGCAATGTGCTTTTTTTTTACTCCTTAAACACCAACATTTGATTATTGACTCCAAAGAGTGCCTGTGATTGAAGCTAATTTACGATCTTAGCGTACATAACATCCTCAAATGAAAATGACAAGTGTCCAGAGACAAGCGCTAAACTCCTCCGCCTGAAACGAGATGATTAATGTGCCCATAAATGGGGGATCAGTGCATGTGAGGCTAACAAGCGCTCGCGGCTTGTTATTGATCCAGCCTCAATTGATCCGACTCAAATCAGAGTAGGCGGGAGATGATCAGCCTAATTATGTTAGTTAGCATCATCAGAATCCGGATCATTTTTATTGGCCAAGTATGTAGAAGACACAAGGAATTTGTCTCCGGTAGTATAGGCTACACTAGGATTACAAGAACAAGCAACTACGATATACAAAGACATGACCTATTATAAGTATTGATGACTTTCCGTAATGTGTGGGTACCATTGTGCAGTCGTACCACCCAATGTCAGCTGTGCGACAATTTTAACTTGAACCAGTACGTATGTGTTGTTTTGACATTTTTGTTGTCAAACAAAAACGGCAAGTCTTGTTAAGCAAAAACCAACGGAGTGCAACTGAGAAAATCAAGCCTAAAATGAGAGCATCAAATAAAAATAGGTGACTTTCTGTGAATCTGGGGTAATGCTAATTGAGATTTTTTTTTTTTTTTTTGGTACGTCTACTCACGTTAAACATGACTACCACCAAATGTGAAGTTGGTGAGGGAAAGTGGCTTCAGGGGTTGCATTTTGAAACTCAACTCGTTTGAGTCCTGTGCTTTTAACAATTTATCAAACGTTGCTGTCATTTTCTGTCTATGCAATAATGAAAACTGTGAGCAATTTAGAAGCACTCACCACTCTAGTATACAAGGCTCAAATGTGGTTGGAATGAGGAAAATTCTGTTGGATGACTTCACCTTTGAAAGAACCCTGGAAATTGTCAAAATTACTCTGAAATGGCGTATCTTGTTGAGATTTTTCTGTGGGTGTACCAATGATCGACATGCCCACCAAATTTTAGGTAGGTAAGAAAATCTAGTTTTATTTAAAAAAAAAAAAAAAAAGCACGAGACCCAACTGAGCTAATAGTGCCTAAAATAAAAGCTTTGAATCAAAATGTGTTCAAGCATGATGTTTCCAGACTTTTTTTGTTGGTCTACTCAAGAAAGACATGCCTACAAAATTCCTTGTTACCAAAACAAACTGGCCTCGGGGGAATGAATTTTCCAAAAAGTACATTTTTAGCCCTGACATACACGTAAAAAAAAAACAAAACAACCCTTACAATTTTACCAGAATGATTTTCCCGAGAAACAAATTGGTGAGTTTTTGAGCATGTGAAAGCCGTGAAACTGACAAAGAAAGGAAACAATTTCAAGAAGGCTCTAACACTGCATACTTGGGCTGTCGTCATAATTTTCCCAGATAGCAAAACTTGGTAGCAGCCGCTTAACAGAACACAAGTGACCTAAAAAAAAAAAAAAATCAATGCAGCTTTCGTTTAAAATATGATTCCCCCCTTTCATTCCCATCTCCATTGCCCCTGTCATCTGGTCTTGTGCGAGCATCACCTGTGATTCAATTGAAATCTAAAATGTAAATGTGTTTTATTCGGCGAGGAAAAACTCGCCGTGAGGTGAGTGCGGGGCAACAACATCTCGCCAAATCATTTCCCCGATGTATTTACATGCAAATTCGTCCCTCCGCCGCCACAATGGAGCTGGGCAAATCATTGTCTCATCACACAGAGATGGATTTCATCCCCCGGCATGAATCAGGGCCGAGCTGAATTCATATGCCGAGCGCTCCGAGCCAGACTCTTTGTCTTCCATCACAGAGGTGCGGATGGTGGTGGGTGGGGGTGGGCGGTTGC